>NC_030856.1:5187495-5254787 GCF_000208745.1 Theobroma cacao
ATAAAAATTATAACTTATAAAAATTATATTTTTTGTTATTTAAGTTTATGTTATTTGTTTGGATATTTGTGTTTAGTTATTTAAGTTTGCATCGTTGTATGGATATTTATTTTTAATTGTTTAAGTTTATGTTTAAGATCTTTGTTTTTGATTATTTAAATTTAAATTTAATTATTTTTATTTCATTAATTTAATTAGTAGTTAATTTCATGAAACACGCAGAGAAATATTATTGTATATGTATACGGGTTTAGATAATTGGGTACCTATGAAGAAGATTTTAATAATTTTTTTAATTTAATTGGATTTTTAAACAGGTAAAGTTAATTATAGGGTAGTAAAAATGTAATAGAGTTAGGTTTAAAATAATAATTTTAAAATTATTCGGGTAGTTAATAGGGTTAGGATAATTAATTTTTTATAGAATTAGGGTTCGGATACCTCGAAATTATAGGGTACCCGACCCATTAACATCCCAATCTTCAATGTCTTAACAAATGAAATATTGTATTTTGGGTTCTCAGCCAGCACTAGCCAGTTTGCTGCAAATTACAAAATTTTGAGCTGAAGCTTTTCAAATTGAAATGTAACATTACCTTTGGAAGAGGTTTATCCTATACTATAAAGATTAAGAATCGATATCATGTCCTTCCATATTGATGATTGTCAAACATTTTAAATATATATTTTATATAAAATCAATTAACAGTAAGTGAAACGATTAATGAAATCTGTATTAAATCGTTATGTTCTAAGAAAAAATCAGAAAGACATAACTTTTACTATTAATTTTTAAAATAATTGTTAAGACTAATCACTCTTTTACAATTTTTTTTCTGTTTGCATCTACCAAGAAAAATTAACGCAATCCATGGCTTTGGTTCATTAATTTCCTTTCATCCTAGGTCATCATAATGTTCACGGTCCATCTCTTTGAAGATATAACAGCTTCCTTCCATTATTCATCTATGAGAAGAATGATTACCTCATTGAACAAATTACCCTGTTTAATTAGTAATAAACTTTAAATTCAATGTTAAGTGAGCCATAATTGGTCTCAAACTCTACCTCGTCTTGTCATGTCAAACATTTAAATTAAAGCTACAATGGTAGGCCAAGATTTTATGTTGCTTCAACTTCAAGGACCATCTGATCTGCGTTCATCATACCTTGAGTCAAAATCATTAGACAAAACCCTTGTGAATCCTGATTCAGGCAAAGAATGGATGGCTTTTTCTGGCATGAATTTATGGAGCTTTTGAGGATGTGAAAAATCTAGAGCAAGGGTTAACAAGAGCTTAATGTAAGGAGAAATCATTAGATAGATACAGTATAAGAAAATCTTAAATGCAACTTAACCACATCATTCATACAGGTGTGACAAACTTTGGTTAAAATAATTGTTGGGATTTGGATATTAATATTGAGCAAGATCCATTTATTATGGATGTTCAAGATTAATTGAAAAACGTGTCAAATCTTCACTTAATTCCTGTGTTTTTTACTAGGAGTTTCTTCATCTAGTAAATCTTATTGGAACACTTAAAACCTACCGTACATAGCATGATGGGTAGTATCAATGGCTAAAACCTACTATACACAGCATGATAGGAAGTATCAATGGCTACTACAAACTACAGTAGTTAAGTCTTCAAAAGAGTTCACAGACACTTGCAAATCGGACCCTTTGATATAAATTGTAAATGTAAAATACACACCATTCTATGTGATTGCTTGGAACTACCAAATAGTACATTGCATGTAACCAATAATAAGGAAATGGACGTTGCTGGCTGATGATAAGGGAAAAGCTTGCTCAAATTGGAGAAATATCAGTGGTCGAAGTATCTTAATAACTTGACAAAATAATAACTAAAAGAAAGACTCAAAGTTTGTGGTCCAAAGTTATTTAGGTGACCAGATGAAGAAGCTATGGGACAAGGGCGTGGCAGAACCCGAACCTGAGAGTTTTCAATCACCCTTTTGTCCAAGGATGGATTGATGCATTAAATGTTTAGGACCATCTTCGTTACTGTATGTCCTCCCCACCCCCCCAAAGTTTTTGTCTTTTGAAAATCAAAATCAATGTACTAAACATTGCAAAATGCTTCTGTTTCTTTTGTTTTTTACATTGGCGGGTAGGACAATCTCATTTATGGCAAAGATGTTTAGTGATTTTTGGGTTTTAACCACTTATATAGCATGTTTGGTTGGAGGAATGGCTAAGCCATTCCCCCTCTACTCTATTCCTAAGGAACATATGTTCCTTTGTTTGGTTCCTACATACTTCCAAGAATAACCATTCCTCTAGAATGATTATTCTCAAAAATAAGTTAAAACTAAGGAATAACTAATACCAACATCTCCCATGGTATCGGCTATTCTTTAGTTAAGGAATAGTCTCAAAAAATTTTAAAAACTAAAATATCCTTTATAAGTTTAAAAAATTACATATTATATATTATAAAAAATAATATTTAAATTTTAAAAATTAATTAAAATTATTAATATTTGAACTATAATAACATTTAAATTATAAATAAAATATTAATATTGTAAAATTTTAATGATTAAATTATATATAAATATTAATATTTAAAATATCAATTATTAATATTATTATAAAAAAGAAAGAAGTTTAAATTTTTAATTATATATTGTAAAAAATAAACATTTTAATTGATAATTATTAATATTATTATGAAAAGAAAAAGTTTAAATTTATAGTAATATATTACAAAAATATATTTTAAAATTAAAAATTTATTAAAGTTATTAATATTTTAATCAAAATATCATTTAAATTATGAATAAAATATTAATATTTAAATGATCAATTATTAATATTTTAAATTAATTATCAATTATTAATGTTTAAAAAATAAAAAATAATCATAATAACATTATAAATTATAAATTATTAATATTTAAAAAATAATATAAAATAAAAATATATAATCATTTACATAATAAATGGTATTTTTATCTTTTTATACTCTATTATTTTCTTATTTTAAAATTATTTTTACCAACCAAATGTTGCAATAAACCATAATAACTATTTCTTATCTATTCCATTTATCGTACCAAACTACGTAATAACTATTCTATTCCTACTTTATTCTATTTTCATATAATAATTATTATATTATATTCTTATATATTCCGCTAATCAAGCGTAACCTTATAGCAATGATTTTAAGTAGATAATGTTTTGAGAGTATACACAATTTTATAAGTCAGAAATAGGAAATTGCAGGGACATTAATGAGAAATTTGAAAACCAAAAGGAAGAAAATGATTAATTTGGAAACCGTAAGGAGTTACCATATAATTATATTTGCCATTTAGATTAGACCTACTCTATCTCTATGCTGACACTGTTCTAAATCTGACCCAACACCAAAGACCGATCGCTGTTCAGTTACAGTTTGAAAAGGCTCCTCTTTTTGGATTTTTCTTAATGAAATGAAGATGCTTTTTGAATAAAATGGAAAAATGGTATCCAAATTTTCATCCTTTGGAACTAGAAGAAGAAATTTCCTTGCTTTAAATTATGCCATCATTTATCCAAGTCTCAGACTTTCAGGGTTTTGCAGAAGAAGCAAAGGTTTGCATTCACCAACTTTTGACTCTTTGAGTTATTTTTCTCTTATGGTTTTGTTTTTTAATATTTTGTTAGGATCAAAGCTGAATTCTTTAACATCATAAGGGTTACATCATTCACATTTTTTAATATTAAAAAAATTAACTAAAAATGAAAGCTTGGGTTGGAGTTGTCCGGTTTCACTGATCTAAAAGGTTTCCCCTTTGGGAAACTTAAGATAGCCAAGATTCTCTTTTTCAACACCAAGATAGTCAATTTTTAAAAAATATGGGGTATTTTTTACTAAACCCAGAGTCTCACAGTGAAAAAAGAGGAGCAAATTCTCCATGAGATGGACCCACAAGATATTCAAATTACTTTTTGGCCTGCTGCATTAGGGCAAAAGGCTTTGGGGTCATGGTAATGCCACGTAGTCCAATTGGAATAAAGCGGGAAGATAATGAGGTGCTCAAAAGAGTGGCCTGTATTTCAAAAAAGAAACATTAAATAAAGTTACAAGTTAAGTAGTTTATCATAATAAAGAAAAAGCAACTTTTTTAAAATTTTATTATGTTGATATTTAAACGGTCCGCGTTTTTTGTTGGGACGATTTTGTTTTGTTTTTCAATTCTTTTTTTTTTTTGGTTATGAAAATATTGTGGGAATTTTGTGAGGTTGAGAATCTTAGGTGTCAACTAAAAAGTACTTTTTTGCTGTGTGGTTCAGTTTTCAGGTTGGTCTAGCAGGAACAGAAGAACATCCGTTCATGGTGTTAACTGGTGCCTCCTCTCTCTCTCTCTCTCTCCCTTTTTTCTCTTAGAAACATACACTAAATATATAGATATTGGTAGCCTTTTGTTTGTTGTTTTCTTTGTGCTGTTTGGTGTGATGTGAAGGTGATTGTCTGTTGAGTAATGGGTATGTTGTGTTTTGGCTGTTGGTTGAGGTTTCGTTAACTTTCTTTCTTCTCTGATTGGCGGTGTTAGTGGTGGTGGGGTTTGTGATAGCTTCTGCACTGAGAATTTTGGTGTGTAAAGGTTACTGATTTTGGTTTCTTGTGTTTACAGGGGATTGAGTTTCAGTTTTCTTGATGGGAAGTTGGGGCTCTTTCATATTTTGACAATGAAATGAGTTCATGATTCAAAATGATAATGGTAGGAGTGAGAGAGTGGATAAGAAGCCAGAGAATTTTTTCATTTCTTGGATGTTTAAGTGGCGGTCTTCATGCAATTCTCGGTGGATAACTATGGAAGGTTCATCTGAGTCTGCTTGGCAGAAGTCTGCTAGTTCTAGGGCACTGAATACTTCTGGAGTCTCAGACAGGGATCCAAGGCTGTTTGGTGCTGAGCAAATCGACGTTTCAGGTGATGTTTCGCATGATTTTGGGTTTAGAAAGGAGGATGGTAGGGATGTGCTGGCTCATAATGATCACCTTAGAAGCCAGGTTGGTGTTTCTGGGGTTTGTGAGGATGAGGCAGCAGTAAACCCTTTTGTCCGTACCATTGAATGGGGTGATGTTAGCTTAAGGCAGTGGTTGGATAAACCAGAACGGTCCATTGATGTCTTCGAATGTTTGCACATATTTAGGCAAATAGTTGAGATTGTAAATGTAGCACATTCACAAGGGATTGTTGTCCATAATGTTCGGCCTTCCTGCTTTGTCATGTCCTCCTTTAATCATGTTTCCTTCATTGAATCTGCATCTTGTTCGGATTCTGGATCTGATTCTGTTGAGGATGCGTTAAATAGCCAAAATATGGAGGTTGAGGATTTATCCTCTACTTTTCCCCTTGACATGCATCAGCAACGTGGGCTGATGAATGAAGATGTGCAAACTCGAACAAATGCTGTGTCAGAAGCCAGTTGCATGCAGTCAGGCTCTGTATGTGCAAGGAATGCACGTTTAGAGGAAAGTGAAGAAAATAAAATCTTGGACAGAAGAAATTTTGAACAAGTAGAAGAGAGAAAGCAACCATTTCCTATGAAACAAATATTGCTTATGGAGACCAGTTGGTACACTAGTCCTGAAGAGGTTGCTGACTCTACCAGTACCTGTGCTTCCGACATCTATAGGTTGGGAGTTCTTCTTTTTGAGGTTTGTAAATAAAATACTTGATATCATCCATCATTTTGAACTTTTGAAATAGATTTGTGTAGTTAGTTTATCGTCTTTGCTATTAGTTATGGCCAGATTAAACTCTCAGATGCCTTATTTTCGTTTTATTTTCTATTATTTTGCTAGTAATTATTATTGCATTGAATCTTAAAACTCTTTTTGTTGTATTTTTGTACTTAGTCTTTCTTTATGTCTGCAGTTATTCTGCCCCTTTAGCTCCAGAGAAGAAAAGACTAGAACTATGTCTAGTTTAAGACATCGAGTTCTTCCTCCACAGTTGCTATTGAAGTCGCCGAAGGAAGCTTCATTTTGTTTATGGTTATTGCATCCTGAGCCAAGTAGTCGTCCAAAAATGGGGTAATTCTCCTTGCCTTTTACATATACACCATTATTTATATAATCTCTATATCGGGTGCCCATCATACCTTTTCTCTTTAAATTTGTTTTTCTTTTCTTTAATGTTATCAAACATTTGTATTAATATGATGGGATAATAATGTTTTTGTTAATGTGCTGGACAGATGCTCTCATACAAATCTTATGAACAGTCTGGCTTTATGGAGTTAGGTTTTAATCTTGTCACTGAAATATAAGGCATGATGTGTATGTGACAGTAGTCTATTGAAATATTGATGGCGATCTGTATTAGTACATGGAATGTATAATATAAAGGTGTTACAGCAAATCTGGGTGGCCTCAAATTCTTTCAGTCTGTTTTGGTCATCGCATGGTTTCTGATAGAGTTATTTTCCTGTGGCTAATAGTTTATGCCTTCAACAATGTATTTATTAGTGAAGTTGATTCAAGATATATGTCTTAAAGACCATGATGCCTTGGCGATTTAGTCAGCCACATAGGTAATTTTGCATGTCATTTTCTTGATGAATTTCATTTTAATACTGGAATGAAGAATGCGGTCAAATCCCTTCCATTGGACACACAATGTTAGGAACTTCCATCTAATAGGTCTAGGTGTATATGTAAGTAGCATCGTGCTGGATTTCATTGCATGTTTTATTAGTGTCTATGATGGACAATGGCATGTTCCTTTTTTGTTTCCCCTTATTGATGTAATAATAACAATGTCACCATTTCCGTTTTGAATGTACTTTTAAGTTTTATTTGCTTAAATCACTTGTACATGAAGCAATAATTGTGTTAGGTCTGAAGCTCCAACATTTGATCATAGCAAATTTGATATGCTAAGCGTTTTTTTTTTCATTTGTGTAACAGTGAGTTGTTACAGAGTGAGTTTCTTAATGAACCAAGAGATAATCTGGAAGAACGTGAAGCGGCCATAGAACTCAGGGAGAGAATAGAGGAGCAAGAGTTATTGCTAGAATTCCTTTTGCTGATACAACAAAGGAAACAGGAAGTTGCTGATAGGTTGCAGGATACTGTTTCTTTTCTGTGTTCTGACATTGCGGAAGTTACAAAGCAGCAAACAATTTTAAAGAAAAAGGGAAGCTCATATACAGAGGTGGGCAAAGATGACAATTCAACATCAAATCTCCCCTCAATAAATATCATTGATACTGATGATTCTTCTAGCCTGGGGTCTAGAAAACGAATTAGACCAGGACTTCAGATTCAAAATATAGAAGAATGTGGTGATAATCTAGACACTCGTCAAAAGTCTGATACACTTACTGAAAATCAAGAAAGTATTCTCCTGAAAAGTTCTCGGTTGATGAAAAACTTTAAGAAACTTGAGTCGGCATATTTTTTGACAAGATGCAGGCCAGTGAAGCAATCAGGGAAGCCTTTGAGTAGGCAAACACCATTGATTAGTGATGGCAGAGGATCTATTGTTCTGACGGAAAGAAGTTCTGTCAATAATTTAACATCAAAAGAGAGGTATAGCGAGAGCTTGGAAAGTGGATGGATAAATCCCTTCTTTGAGGGCTTGTGCAAGTATCTATCTCACAGCAAGTTAAAGGTCAAGGCAGACTTGAAGCAAGGGGATTTATTAAATTCTTCCAACCTCGTATGCTCACTTGGTTTTGATCGTGATGCAGAATTTTTTGCTACAGCTGGTGTAAATAAGAAGATTAAAGTATTTGAATGTAATGCAATAATAAATGAAAATCGTGACATCCACTATCCTGTGGTAGAAATGGCTAGTCGGTCAAAGCTAAGCAGTATATGTTGGAATAGTTATATTAAAAGCCAGATTGCATCAAGTAACTTTGAAGGAGTGGTGCAGGTAGGTAAAGTGTTCACTTAGCATTTACCATTCAGTTGTCCGTTGCTGGATCTAAAACAGTATCTAAACAATTTTCAGGTGTGGGATGTTACAAGAAGTCAAGTACTCACTGAAATGAGAGAACACGAGAAACGTGTATGGTCCATCGACTTTTCATCAGCAGATCCAACAATTTTGGCTAGTGGGAGTGACGATTGCTCTGTAAAGCTATGGAGTATCAATCAGGCAATTCTATTTTTGCTCTTGGTGGATGTCAGCTTTGAAACTAAACGTACAGCAGTCATCTAATTTCTTGATGTGTATATTAAAATCTAGATGTATGATAAGTTTTTCTCTTACCTGGGTTGCAACTGCAGGGAGTAAGTATTTGTACCATCAAAACAAAGGCCAATGTTTGCTGTGTCCAATTTCCCTTGCACTCTGGTCGATCTCTTGCATTTGGTTCAGCAGATCATAAAATTTATTATTATGATCTCCGAAACTCTAGGATTCCTCTATGCACCCTAGTCGGACACGATAAAACTGTGAGTTATGTCAAGTTTGTGGATTCAAGTACTCTTGTGTCTGCTTCCACGGATAATACTCTGAAGCTTTGGGATTTGTCAATGTGCACATCTCGGGTTATTGATACTCCCCTTCAATCCTTTACCGGCCACATGAATGTAAAGGTACATTAACTCATGCATCATATTGAGCTTTTATGCTTGCATTATGATCTCAAGTTTGGTTTGGACTTGATTACTATGCTTAGTAAATTTGTCCTTGTTATGGTTAATCTGCTTTTGTTCAATAAAGTCATAAAGTTCAGGAAGAAAGGAAGTGAAATGGATAAGGTCATAAAGTAAGTTGTACATTATGAAGTGGTATTGATGTAGCCGAAAGGTTTAGGGCAATTAGAACTCAACAATTAGGTCTAGAATAGGGTTGATTGTGTTTGAACAATAGAAAGATAATTGGGTTTTTCAAAGAAACCTCTTGAATAAATATTCAAAATAACAAAAGATGATAATAATAATCTTCTATCTAAGATCACCTATTTATAATAGCTAAGATAAATCCTAATCAAATAGTAATCCTAATCCTAAATAAAGACTCAAAGTACTAAAATTCTAATAAAGATAGGAAAAAGAATCTCAAACTAAACAAAATAAAGAAAATAAAATCCTAAGCTAATGAAAATACTAAATAAAATAAAATTCTTGATGTGCCTGCATCAGGTATTATCCCACATTGCTTAATATAGGATTTGCTATAGCTTTATCTGTAGGTTGTGCTTCTCCAACTATGGTGAATTGGTTATAGGTTGGATTTGTAACATGATATTACGGCCATGACTATTTGTTTCCCCATTTGTTGTTGTTTGTCATTCATTGCTTGTTTCCCATGCCCATTTATTTTTGTCATTGTAGTATTGGACATACACACGGGGGAAACTGCTAAGTATTAGTATCTCACATGGTGAAATATGGGTTTGTTATAACCTTATATTCAGATTGGCGGATTGTTTTAGTTATGTTCTATTTATATTCTTTTTGTAACTTTCCTGGTAATTATAGTTCATAAAGTTAGATCATATATTAAGATTATTTGTCTATTTCCGAACACTTTTTGCTCAGTTTGTTTTCTGTCTTATAGTTTTAAGACCAAAATATGAACCAAACTAACATCAATACTCATTGTATACATTTAAATTACAATAATCATTTTACCTCAAAGTTTCCATTCTTTTGGGCTAAAAGCTTTGCTAGTTGGCAATGTTAACAAAATAGGCTGCCTTTAAGTCATATACCTTTCTTGCAAGCACTTCCATTTGGTAGCCACATATTTGCTGCAATGAACATGTGAAATTGTGACAAATTTATTTGGTTTGCCTGAGTTTCTTTCCATCCTCATGTACAATGACTAGTTTTCACTCTTCAACATATTGCTCATGGAAAATTATTCCTCTGGTTGATGGTACTTCATATTGTGGATGAATGTTCTACATGTTGCAGAACTTTGTGGGCTTGTCTGTATCTGATGGTTACATTGCTACTGGCTCAGAAACTAATGAGGTAATCCATATATTCCCTCATTATACAATTAGACAAACATTCATTAACAGCTGTAGTATTGTTGGCCTTCTTGCTGCTTCTAAACTCTGGTGCCATGATGATATCATTTTTCTTTATTTGTTGCTTGAAAAATTAGTTTTAGAAAAGCTATCATCCTGCCAATTGCAACCATTCACTGAAGTGCATAAAATGTTTAGGCTGTCCTTAGTCAAACTTTCAAAAATGAGCCTCCTGCAATCAATCTGTTTGAAGATCATGCCATGATCTTGCTCTATTACATGAAAGAAAATCAATTTAAAATCATTACCAGAATTATTAGGTATCACAATTAATTTGAGAGATTATAAAAGTCCATTGATGGTGTTGCAGAAGAGTAATGTTTCCTTTAGTGTTGCAATATTTTTCTTACCCAGAAGCATATTTGGACAAGCAAAAAGGCTGATCATATTTATTCCGTATTCATCAAGATCATGACAGGTTAGGTGTTTATGAGTTCTGTTTTGTGCAATTCTTGCAACTATAATATTACAGGTGTAAGTTAATATGCTTGTCATTCACATTTTATTGAGAAAAGTGAATAGATTTAGTTAAAATGTACTGCAGTTAGTACTAATCGCTGAGATTTGCCTTAAGTCATCACAACTTTTCTGAATCTTATGTGAAGACTCTACAATGCCAAGTCCTGATTTATGTAAGATCTGTGGTTTACAAATAATAAGCACTTAATAAGCTGCAGCTTCCCACTTATTTCAAAATGACAGTATGTAATATGTTTTGCATTTTCCTGATGAAGCATTCCATCATGCCTCTTGAACATGATATTGTGCCATTTTTTTGTATTTAGCACTCACTCGAAACTCTATTGTTATAGGTATTCATATATCATAAGGCTTTCCCAATGCCAGCATTGACATTCAAGTTCAACAACATGGATCCACTTTCTGGGCATGAAATGGATGATGCAGCGCAGTTTATCTCTTCCGTTTGTTGGCGTGGCCAGTCCTCTACCCTAGTTGCTGCAAATTCTACTGGGAATATCAAAATTTTGGAGATGGTTTAGTTTGGCCTCTTCTTCTAAATCATCCACAATTCAAGCAGGGACATGACCAAACCAGTCCTCCATGCAGGTGCAGAACAACAAATAAGGGCAGGTACCTTCCATTGGAGAAGATTAAGGGTATAGCTTTTGAGCAAAACAATTTTTGGCTGTAGATGATAGCGGATGCAGTTAGCATGAAGAGTGAGAATGATTTGATCAAATATATGTAGATAAAAATTCAAAGGAGAGAAAAGGGATAAAAAATCAGCCCTCTTGTATATTTTATAATGTTATAGTTCATAGCCATTTTTTTATTAAGTATAATTAATTTCTGATGCATCACAGTTTACCATTTCCTGATGGATGTTATTTATAAATGTTTCCACAACTGTTAGCAAAATGGCTGAACATAATTGTCAAGGCACTTTATTTCTTTTTTATCTTATTTCTTTTCATGGTATTGGATTCATGCAGAGAGAGAACCAGTACTGGTACCTGATAATGTTGGCTGCCGAAACAATAAGACTATAAATCTGATTTCAGTGGTTAAAGAGTTGTGGGAACCTAATGAGATGCACCTAAGTGAATGCTTTAGATGACTAGTCGTATCCCATTAGCTTCAACCGGCAGGAATGATTTCTATCCCTAACCATTTCAATACACTCACATATATACGTACATGCGCAAGCGCATACATTCCTTTTAAGACACTTCAGGTTCAAGGCAGGATTGTTCAGAAGGATACGAGGGCTTCAACCTTGTTAGACAAAAACTAGAACAGCTATTCTAGTAGAATATTGAGTCTTGGGATCTGACCAATAATTGGAAGAAACTTCAACATCAAGAGTTTCCAAGATATATCAAAATTATTGCTATGGAAGAAAAATATTGAATAACAATTCTGAGAGAGGGATGTATGTAGGTTTTTGTAAAATTAGAACCTAACAAAAGTAGGGTGTTGAGATTGATTTTTGATCCTGAACATGGCTATAATTCTGAGTTCCTATGGTTGCAGCACAACTAAGATTCGCATTCAATTATAACCGAGATTAGGCCTGATGAGCAATGCCATTATTGAAATTCTTCTATTAGATACAATTTTCTCAGCTGTGGTCTGCCTCATCGATTAAACTTCCCCATCATGAAACCTATTTACACTGATCTTGACCAAGATTAGCCTTTATAGCTAATGCAGCTATGAGTTGGCGAAGCCTTTGAGCTCCTGGACCTGGTTTGATCTTGTTGAAGTCCCCAACTTCCGAACATTTTGGTTTGCCAGAGCACCAAGCACCTGGGGTGAAGCTCCTGCTTGCCCGACCAAGCAAATCCTTATCAATCGTATCCAAGACAGGATCATCTTGTTTGAACTTCCGTGCAAAAGCAGCATTACTCCTAATCATCTTGTCTGTGTCATTAAGGGTAAGGGTGTGTGGGTGCTGTTTAGGGGGTGTGTCCCATGAAATATAATGCAAATCATGATTGACAACAGTGTTAGTGAACTCTGGAACATTGCATATGACAGTTTGAAAGTAACCTTCAGGGGAGGAGACAAAGTTTGTGTAGTACATGAGTAGAGTTCTTGGTAGATTATCCCAACCCCAAACACAGAACTCTACAAATGAATGTGACAACACAGTCCATGCTGAACCTGCAACCAAAGAGGATGTTGTGACTTGTGAGACAGTATACCACCAATTTTCTAAAACAAAACAAATTTCCATTTGCGATAAAGTGTCAATGTGCATGTACACAACTAATTTGCTATTTCTAACATTTGAGGAGAGCTGCAATATGTGCTACCTATCTGTAGGAATGTAATATGCAGTTTCAATTTGAAGTGCAGAACAAAACCGAGGCACTGCTTTAAGACCAAGAATCCAACTAACTGCATCACTAAACAAATGCATATATGTTTTCATACGTTTTAGCAGAGCTTGCCTAATGAGTCTAGTATATAAGTAATTTAACTCAAACACACCCCATAGCTTCAGATAATTCACTTTTCGATAGAAATTTGTTTTGTCTATGAGATCAGAAACAATAGTCTCATCAGCCTATAAGAAGATACAGCCAAAGATGCAGCTACCTATCGAGACCACCAACATGGAACGGATTCCTAGAAACAATTCTTATGAAATTTCAATACTATCTATAAAAGCTTCAGTACGCTTCATATTCTGAATTGTAAAGAATCAAAGACAACTAAAAGTTGTAATTACTGAACAGAGAAATTAAAGAAAATAAGGAGTATGACAGAATACTAACCAGTAAATAATTTAAATGCTGTAGGTAATGTTCTTCTTGGAGTGGCCAAAAATACATCAGACTTGGTTGACATGTAGAGCCCAGGATCTATAATCAAAGGCATTGCTCTTTTATCCCTGCACAGACACAGGCAAAATATTTTGGCATTTGACATACATAAAGATTTTTACATAGATAGGGAAATAGGGAGAAAACTTACGCTTTCCAACCAAGCTGGCTTGTATGCTCAATAAAATTAAGGTTCCGATTTAAAGCCGAAAATGCATAAAGAAGATCTGCAAATGACAAACTAATCGATAAACGATTTGTGCAGAATCAATTAAATAAATAAATAAATACCCAAAACAAGATCCACCACCCCAGGAACAAAAATCATAAGGCATATGATAGAGACAAACCATCTTGAGTCACAAGAGGATAATCTGACGCACTGAGATTGATAAACCAATCCCAATCTTTACTTCTCTTGAGAAGAATGGCACAAGCATGGAGAGTATTAGCAACCATGGTGGGTCCTCTATAAGTAACCATATTAGCTTTGGTGATCATATAAACATTCCCAACTTTGGAGAAAATTGTATGGTTTTTTATTCGAGAAGCAAGCGCCAATCTTTCATCTGCAGGTGCCTCAAGGTCCAAATGGACCACATATTGGTTCCTTGGATGATACAGTGCATGAAGAGTTCTCCAAAGCTTTTCCAGATCACCTTTTGATCCAGAAACCAAATAAGCAAAACGCGGTATTGTTGGACCAGGAGGAGGCGGCAGTGCACCTTGATTAATCTTCGATTCAGCATAGCCTGGCTTTCTTTGATTCATTGAAATATGAGCCGGGAAAATGGAGAAGAGTGAATTGATTCTGTAAACTGAAGAAACAAGCCCCATATTGAAGGAAGTGACAAGAAGGAACATGCATATGAGAGAACTTATCACAAGCGGAAATACCCATTTCCTCTCCATGTTCAACGACACCATTGCGAGACCTTATCATAGGATCCAATAAATAATCTTCACAGCCCAATTGTGCTCATCACCAACACAGAACATAAAAAAGAAACAACTTTCTATCTTGATTCAGTTACAAATGGTACCCACACGTACCATCGGTCTTCAGATCAAGACCTTTCCTCTTATGTGTATTCCAAAATATACTTTGTATAGCTGTTAAATGAACAACCAAAATTAATATTAGTTTATAATATCAGGAATTATTTTATGGTATCATAGCCTGTTATGTTAGTTCCCAGAACACAAAGGAATTGAAACTTGTTCTGGTGGCCGAATCAAAAATAGACAAACAATAAAATAATTACAAGCAACCAAAGAGAGAGAAAAGAGTATAAAGTATAAAACATACAAAAAGCAAAAGATATGATGCACAAGGGAAAATGGACAAGAACACTAGAAAAGGAATCAGACAAAAATAAACAATTAGTTAAAGCATCATTAAAAAAATCTGAACAATTAGTTAAATATACATTGTCACTAAGCTACTATAGGGTATCTGATTTCTGAAGAAAAGTCATTAAGAAGGAAATGATTGTTTCCACCTTTTACAATGCATAAAAAAAACAAATCTAAATTAAAATCTTCTTCATCATCGAATCTGTAAATTTCCCACACATAGAAACAGATTCATAACTACCATTCAATATAAGCAAAACCCAGAAACAGCAAAATCAGGAAAGATCAAATCTTTGGACAAAAGAAACAAATGCCAAATCTGAAAAATCTCATCTTTGAATCATAAAGCTATTAATAGAAAGAAAACCAAAAAGTCCAATGAATAAAACCCAAAAAAACAATCATGAAGAAAACATTCAAAGAAAAAACACATGAAAGGAAGCTAATTTAAGAAACAAACCTGATTTTCGATGCAGATAGACAACAAAAAGATTGCTCCTTGCAAGGAAAAAAAAAACCCAAGGTTTTTCTTTTGAACTGGTGTGAGAAAGAACAGAGCTTTAAGTTTATTGTTAATAAAGAAAGGAAGAAAGAATGTCTCTTTCTCTTTCTCTCCTTTTTGTTTTTTTTTTTCTGTTTCTCTCTCTTGTTCTTTCTTTTAACTCTCTTTGTATCTAAGACTTAGGAGTTTCTGTTAAACGTAGGAGGGCTCCTTGGATTTGACCAAAGACTGCAAAAATTGAACACATTTACAAGATGCAAAGTCTTTCCCTCATATGGTAGCTTTACATTATATAAGAACATTGTTCCATGTTCACATAAGACTCTGTATGTTAATCATTTATCATGTTCATAAATAGATACAAAGGTAATATCTTTTGTATAGAATATTTGTCAATGGTGCATGCTTTCTTTTTTTTTTTGTATATAAAAATTAAAAAATTGAAAAGTAAAAACCCAATTTTTTTTGAAGTAGGATAATATAATCCATATTTTCAACTGTTAGATTTGTGTAGATTTTGAGCATATTCAAATTGATACAGATGAGATAAGTCCCTAACAATTTAAAAAGACAATAAATTGACATTATTAATTTTCTTAATTAAAATTTTAAAAAATATATATTTAAAATTTAACGTTAAAATTATATGAATCTATGAGATTCATGTTTAATTCATGATATATTAACGTACACACAGATGATATGTTATAATAAGATATTACATTTAATGGGTAGATTTCGTTTTTATGTAAATTAATTTAATAAATTATTTCTGTTCCTTAAATGATCAGAGTTCGGTTTTGATCCAATGGATAATATTGATGATATATTGATCCAATGGATGTGACAAAACTTGTTTGGGGAGGCAGTGTCGTATGGGGAAAAATCGGATTCTAACCAGAAATGCTAGGGGTGTGACTGAGACACCGAGGTGAAATGAACTTCAAAAATTTTCTGTTTGTCTTGTGAGAAAATGCTTTAGGCAATGGAGTTTTGGCCCCCATTTCTCACTCTATTCTTGACTTTGCCCAACCCCAAAATTTCTGATGTGCTTCTAGTCAATTGGTCATGCCCCAAACTAGACGATCACCATGCCATGAATGTGTGATTAATACATAATTAATTTCTTTGTTGGCGTTGAGAAATGTAAACTAATAGGCATTGATGGTTCCAAATTAACTTTGCATTAAATTTATTGAAAAACCCAAAAGAATAGTAGACTGCACTTGTCAAGGCTTAATGCTGTGAGGACACTTAAATATTAATTAACCTTTGATGGCATTTTTAAAGCTTGCTTTTTATTAGGTTTGGCAGCAAAAAGAATTTGGTTGAAGCCTCAATGTCTCGTAGAGGCTTTTCAAAGAGACTAAGATTAGGTTGGGGTCCATTCCTTATTTTTATTAAACTAAAAGAAAATTTTAAACTCGAGATATATGAACTTATCATAGAATTAAATGTTTAAATCTCAATTTTTTTTTGTTTTATATCGTATTTTAAAAGTTTTATTTTCGGGATAAATTCTCGATTTACCATATTAAAATATCAATCTTGAGGTTGTGTTTAGTAGGAAGTATATAAAAGGTTGAAGGGTGAATAATTATTGCTATCTAGTGGTTAAAACCACATACCTTAAAGAGGAAGTTTTTATATTTTTATTTTTGAGTGTATAAATTAGATTTTAGTAGATTATTATAAGGATTAAACAAAAAGGAAATATCATTCTCATCATACCAAACACACGTTATAATGGAAATATATGTTTCATCCATTGTTCCATCATTTTCATCACCAAACATATTGTAAGACAAATATATAGCTTTTAATTTTTAAATTATAGTGTAATTTTTAAGTAATTTTTAATAAAACAATACATGATATAGTTAACACGTTTATTAAACATATTAGATTAAATTTTATACAACACAACATGATTAATATAATTAAAATTTATACGATTAATGATCTATTTACACAATTGATACGATTAAAATGATTAAATTGAGTTATTTATAAGTAAAATATGATTCTATTATTTAAATTTACAACAAATATTATAAATATCATAATTTTTTCCAAATATAATAAAATTCAATATCAATAAATCTTAATCATAATAAAATTATTAATATTTATATAGATCAATAAATAGATTTCTACTATGTATTAAACGTGTTTACGTTAAACATGAACACCATTAAATAAATGGGTAATAAATGAGTCATAGGTTATACAGTTATGAGATAACACGGTTAACTAATTGTGACTTAAATGAGTTAAATGAGTTTAACATGGTTAATATACGAAATATGATTAGCCTAAATTCAAACTTGTTTAAACTCGCGTTGTATTGCCGTGTCGTACACAAAATTATTAGATCTAACTATGACATGTCAATATGTCATGTAAGTAACACATGACATAAAAACGATTAGGGATATTTTGACTACCAACAATTAATCATTTATTAATCATAAAAATTAATTTAATTCAAAATAAAAATATAAAAACTTGGTTGAATGTAGAAAAATATGAATTTTTTTATAACTCAAAAACTTTTTTAGATATTGTATCATATATATAATACACTACTTTTTCTTTTACCATAAAAAAACGTTGGGTGTTATTTTAAGTTTTAAGTTGATATCACAACCAATTTTATTTATTGACTTTTTAAAGTTTTGTAAACAACCCCAATTTAATCTAATTTTTAACTTATTTTTCCTTTTTTCTCTCCTTCCCTTATACCTTAAACAACTATATTGTCACTTTCCTTTTTTATATATATTAAAAATCTTTCTAAGGGTTCAAATTCAGTTAGATAAATTTCCTTTTTCATTAAGCTGTTGGTGTATTTTCAAAATGCAAAGTTATATCTTTTTATATAAAAAGTTGTAAATAAAAAGTTATGGTTTTTCATATGAAAAAAGTTTTGATTATTGAAAAGTCATATATAAGTTGGAAGGTGAAGTCATATAATGTAACATAATGTGACTATTGAATTGTAATATGTGATTTTTCACATGAAAAGTTATAATTCATGGTAAACTGATATTCGAATAAAAATCTCTAAATTAAAAAATTATAAAATAATTAAAATATATTACTTCTCAAAAGTTTTGATATGATTTTATATTATAATTCAAATATTATATCTTATGTAATGAATGTTTATATCGTAGAGTTAATTTTGCTGGTTGCTTTGAATTTCAACTAAACCTCATTTGTACTTATACGCATAAATTGATATAATTGCAATTAAATCAAGCAATTAAAGAAAGAAGAAAATAATAAATAGTTCATGAATCTAAAACTTGAAATAGCCGCCACATAAACTATTAAGCTCCAAAAAAAGAAAACAAAATAAAAAATCATATCAAGAACGATATTTGTACTTTGATACTGTGTGAGTGAGATACACGACAACTACTCCCCACGACTCTCCAAGTTTCAATCAACGGACATTCTAAGCGGAAAGAATTTATTGGCTGATGACGCGAGCTGTTACCCAAAAATGACGGCCAAACATCATCCTTCTGATGTTGTAGATGGGTCCCCGCCCCCCACTTTCCCCAAAAAGAATTTAATGAGCTTCACGATCGTTCATCAACCGCCTATCCACCGAGATTTAATGCGGATGGATCGATCATCTGTTTGACTTTGGAAATTTCGCATTTTTTAGATCGGGGCTTATCTTCGTACAAAGACTAACTCATTCTTGTCACTCTTTCCCTTTTTTGTTTCTTTCATTTATTGGCCACACATTGCACTTTGTTTTTATATTATATAGTTTTGAGGGTTTGGTTTCTTTCCATTCTCTGATGTTGCAATTGAAGCTGAATTACAATGTCAAATATGAAAAAAACATTACGATAAATTTATTTTTAATTATTAAAATAAATAAAAATACGGTCCCGTGATTTACAATATCAAATTAAACCTACGCACCAAGAAGATGGCAGTTGATTGTGTGCTTCATGGTCCCCAGAATTATTTAAGTAAGAAGTTTTGGGATTGTAATGTAAATTGACTTATTTATTCACTTTGATATGAACTTTTTATTGAAAATTTGTTACGATGAAATTTATTTGTTATCTTTGGAGATATTTTTGGCATTGGTTACACTATATATGTTAATTTGAGTTTTAATTTATATTTACTTTATTAAAAACATAATAAACTAAAAATAAAGGGAAGAGCATAGTTAAAAGAATTAAACCCATCTCATCACTAATGCAATTAAGATCTTTGAAATGCTCTTTCTTTTGTGGCCAATTGCGTCAGGCCTATGTCCTACCCAAAAGCAAAAGGCCTGCGGGCAATGGCTTCAGCCCTATCAGCCTTCTTTATGCCCCTTGTGGGCCTTACAAAGTCCAAATAAGAGCATATTTTGCAAGGAAATTTATAGACTAGCAAAAATAACTTGAATTAATATTATCAAAAGCATTCACGGACCAATATGAAGGATAATTAAAAAAAATAATCATATAAGATTATAAATAGGATTAATAATTTGATTAAAAAAAATTGATCATTTTTGAAAAAAATTAAATTATAACTTAAAATTAAAATCACTTTCTATCGACCCTTATCCAAAAGAAAATTTTAATTAAGAAGTTTCATCAAAACCTTTATCACTTGAATTAGTTCGATGTATTAAAGTTGTGGGACAAGAAGAGTTTCAAATTTTGAATTTAAATTTATCTATTTAAAAAAATAGTGATTTAAATCATACATTAATTTGTATATTTTTTGTAAAAAAAAAAAATTGATTCTTTTACTTAGCTATAGGAAGAAGATGTTTGTATAAGTTGCCATTAGTTACAATTTTTAATCTTTAATAGTTGTGGTACCTAGAAGAAGTTTAATTAAAGGAAAGATGGGATCAGAACATTTGACTAAATTTTTGTAAGAAGTTATGAAGAAACCGACTATATAGGCCAACCGTTACATTAATTGTATACATACAAAAGTAAAGCCGAATTCAATTAAAGCTCATAAATTGTGTGGTTTCAAAGCTTGCCTAGGACATTAAATTATCAAACACAATTTGGCCCTCCCCCTCAAAACTTTACCTCCTTTCCTGTCATGTAACCCTATTTAATTAATAAATGCTTGTTTATCTTCTGTTTAAGATAATTTATGTCTAAAATTTAAATAATCAATCGTATGTAAATAAATTAATGATAATTTTTCTCGTTGTTTAGTAATCGAATTTTTTATGAATGGAAGTTATCATTTACTAAAGATTATGTAAAGAAATAGAGAATGTTACTCAAACAAAGAAAAGAGAGGACACGCTTTAGCAAAATTTGACCATTGAAAGAGCCCTACAATTTGGGGCAACATACTTAATACTAATGGTCATAAAGACACCCCCCCTCCCCGATCCCTTACTTTGGATTTTTGAAAGGATTTATTTCCAAAATTGTCCTAACGTTCTGCAAATGTGATTTTGAGGACAAAATGGGGGTATTTTTGTACTTTTATTTTCCCGACGCGTCGGCTATCGTAATCATCGACGCTAAATGTGAAATTTTGGATTCGTGGAATTAACACGTGCTCAGGAATAAAAATGAATATTGTCAAGGTAGATTCTAATAAAATCAAGGCCACTAAAGGATAAGGGGACAAAGGCAGGGCCATCACTTTACTAATCCAAATTGTACCTTGGATTTTTTTGCTTACTTTTCTCCTTTCTTTGTTTTTTTTTCCCTTTTTCTTCCTTCTTTTGTTTTATTTGTTGTTTATACAAATTTGAGCCTTGACATATCATTTTTATCGTGGAATTAACATATCAACATGCACTGTCTCAATGGATCGAAACTTAAAGTCCAATTTGATATGATCTTATTTTTAAAAAAATAAAATTTTAATTAAATTTATAAATCATGAGTCTACATTTCTAATAAAAAGGAATATCTGATAGATGGTAAAAGATTCATATTTATATATTTAAGACACTTATTTTTTACGAATGTGAGACTTTTTTATATATTTAAGACACTTATTTTTTACGGATGTGAGACTTATGACATTTTATTCTATCAATTATGCAAAGCTATTGTTGTACTATCTCGTTACTTATAAAAAAGAAACTCTTAAATTAAAATAGAGTTTTAAATAAGTTTATAAATTGTGAATTCATGTTTTAATTCAGAAGATATGCTTGATAAGTGGTGAAAGATCTATATTTAAATACCAAGACTCATTCATTTCTTATTTATGTGAAATCTATGATACATTATGCTTATCTAATTATTATTATTATTTATAGTTTACATAATTGATTTTTTTGATGCAATTTATTTGATTTAATATATCACCATTTTGATGGATATGAATAATTTTATGATTATATCTTAGAATTTTCATAATGCATACCTAATAAAGTTTGAATTCTCTATTTCCCATGTATATGACAATATCTCATATCTAAAAAAAAAAAAAAATCGAACTATAACCGACATCTTAAATTTAACTTAAGGATTATCCTCATTATTTAAAAATATTGAAGTTTGTTTCATAAAATGGGATTATAGTTTAAAATCCTAATTCCATTTAAAAAATATATTAAAATCCCTCAAAAATATATTACAATATTAATTCCTATTCCAAATATTTAGCAATAATCTAGATTTGAAAAAACCTTGAATTATTTAAAATTTAAGATATTAATGTTTGAATTTAGATTTAGATGATTTCATAGACAATATTTATTGATTTCAATTTTTTTTATGTCGAAAAACAAGAGAATTACCTTGGCAATAACAGAAACAAAGACTTTTTCTGTTCTAAACTCCATAAACAGCAAACCAAAGGAAAATCCTTTCTCTATTCTCACCTGAAAAATCTCTCTTTTTTTCCTCTTTCCTTCTATTTCTCTCTCTTCAGGACAGGCATTAATATAAAGCTAAAATATCTCTCTCCGTCCTTCCTTCCTCTCTCTATCTCTCTCTCCATTGAAAAGAAGCAGAAGAGAAACAGAAGGGAAAGAGACTGAGATCTGACCCATCTCTCTTCCCTTTGCCTAAACTCTTAAATTTTCTTTAGACCCTTTTTTTTTTGTCTAAAAGGGTCTTCTCCTCTCATAATCTGTCTAAAAGGGTAATCATTTAATCTTTCTTTCATTTCTTATGTTTTTCTCTCTGGATTTTTGTTTTTCCATTGTGATCTGTTGACTTTTTCATTTCATGTTTTTAAAGTTTGGGATTTTGCATGTTAGTTTTCTCGGTAGACAAAGGCTTGATCTTGTGCTATAACATGCTTTTTTTTTGATTGGGTGTGCTTCATTTTATATAACTTTTGATGTGGATTTTGTCTTGTTATTATTCTTTTGTTATTATAGTTGATCAAAAATATATTTTTATTGTTCAATTTATTTAATTGATCTTGATTGAAAAGATCTCATGTAGAATATGCCCAAAAATTTGGTTCATTTGTTTGAAATTATTCTGCTTGTTAACTGTTTTGATCTGATTAATAAGAAAACTAGCAAAAAGAAATTGCTTTGGATAGGTCTATTTTAATTTTTATTGATAAAACAGTTCTTTTTGGGAATTCGTTTATGTAATGTGTTATTTGTTTATGTCAATCAGGTATTTTGATTTTACCAGCTTGTTGACTCTTTTGATCCAGTTGACAAAAAGCTAGTAAAACAAATTTCGTTGGATTGATCTTTGATTCTTATTGTTTTTACACATGAATTGGTTTTTAAATTTTGGTTATATAATGTGGTATCTTTTTTTTGTTGTCAGGGTTTTCGGATTTTATTAGGTTGTTCACTTTTGTGATTGATGGGTGTTGAGGTTGTGGGATCAGACATGGCGCAAGTATCTGTTGACAAAGTAGCTGAAGTAGAGAAATCATTTCTGCATGATAAGGAAAATGGGAAACTGGACATGGATCCAGTTCATGATGAGCCCATTAAACTGGGTTCCCTTGGTGAGGAACCAGATAAGGGAGAAGAGATTAATGCATCTGATGCCAACTTTCCAAAGGATGCAGTTGATGAGTGGCCTGCACCTAAGCAGATCCACTCCTTTTATTTTGTCAGGTATCGCCCTTATGACGATCCAAAGATAAAAGCCAAAATTGATCAGGCTGATAAAGAGATTCAAAAGTGGAATAAAGCCAGGTTTCAGCTTACTGAGGACTTAAAAGTGAAGAGGGTGAGTGAAAAGCTATTAATTTTGACTCCATGTATAGCATTATCGTTTGACTGAAACTAGCTCAATAAAGGTGTCACGTCATCCATTATGTGTCAAATATGCTAGGTTTTTGGTTACGATACCCTTTTTATTAACCATTTGTTTTCATACTTCAAGATATTTATTTGCCCTATTGTGTTTTACTTTTCATTGGCTCCTGTAGATTTGGTTACATTAAGGTCATGACGAGTTTTTAAATCTTGTTTTGAATGCAATTGGATGTGCTTATAGTAATATGATGAATGTAGAGGCGTTGAACCTGATGCATTTATCTGAATGTTGGAAACTTTAGCCCTTTAGCATGTAATAACAATTACATATATGCTAATGTAGTTTAGTTTGTGGTGTAGGATATTGTTTTGGTATATCAATTGCTTATTGTTCTATTTGCCTCAAAATGTTGAGCCAAATTGAAGTTTAAAAATAATTATGCTGCCAGCTAGCCCTAATTTTAGCTTTTTTTAAAGTATTATCTTTCTCTTTATCTTAATGCAGTCAGATCGAGCAGAGTTGCTTTCTCAAGTGAAAGCCCTGAATATTGATTTTGAGCAATTTAAGGCGATTTTAGGTGAGAAAAAGAAGGAAATGGAACCTCTGCAGCAGGCTTTGGGCAAGCTTCGAAATAATAACAATGCTGGTGGTCGTGGTGGTATATGTTCATCTGAGGAAGAGCTCAATGATATCGTATGATATTACTGTGAACTTTGACTGATTTGTCAATTGTTTCCTGATGCAGTTAATCCTTTTCCTTTGCTTTCCATTATAGTCACTTCTTGGAAATTGATTAATTGCAGATCCATAGCTTGCAATATCGCATTCAGCATGAAAGCATCCCATTGAGTGAGGAGAAGCAACTCCTTAGAGAAATCAAACAACTAGAGGGAACCAGGGAAAAAGTTATTGCTAATGCTGCAATGAGAGCAAAGATTCAGGATTCATTGGGTCAGAAAGAAGCCATTCAAGATCAGGTTAAAGTAAGAAAATTCAACTTTGCACTTTTTGTCTATCAGAGTTTTTCTTTTCCCCTTCCCCGTATTAATATAGGCTATTATCTCAATTACACTAATAAACTTGCTTTATTGTTTTGTTGTAGCTTATGGGTGTTGATTTGGATGGAGTTAGGAAGGAGCAGCAAGCACTCTGGTCCAAGAAGAATCAAATTAAAGAAAAGGTGAAGGCAATAGAGAGTAAAATTGACTCTTTACAGGAGGAGCTGACAGCTGTGACCCAGAAGAGGGACAAAGCTTATGAAACCATTCAG
This sequence comes from Theobroma cacao, assembly GCF_000208745.1. NCBI lineage: Eukaryota > Viridiplantae > Streptophyta > Magnoliopsida > Malvales > Malvaceae > Theobroma > Theobroma cacao. The sequence continues at coordinate 5,212,136 of NC_030856.1, forward strand.
GAATTGAGGAAACAACGTGATGAGGGGGTATGTGTTTTCTTTGCTTCAAATCTTAAGATCTTTGTTTCATATGCATACATGGCCCTTCAAACATGCATTAATACATGAAGTGATACTGTCACTTCAGATATCTTGTGTGCATTGAAAATTCTAAGCTGATGGTGTGGCCTTAGAATGATCTTGTTCGTTCTATAAAATATCTTTCAATGTGATTTCTAGGCCTAATTTTTCTGGTGATATGATGGTATACTCTTTACTTAGTTTGCTTGCAACATTTTTAGCCCATCCTTTTTTCTCTCTATGGGATGTGCATGTATCAGGATTTGTCTATTGGCCCGGGAAGGACTATGTCTCTTGCATTGAGATGTGGTAATTCTACTTGGCCCTGCTTATGAATGTCTTAACAAAATTTAGCATTTCTTTTTCATTTTTTATTGAGGCTATTGTTGTCTTGATTGTGGTGATACTATGTATTTTTTGTGCAAAATGTATATTCTGGTATTAATAATGAAATATTTTTAGACAGTTCTCTGCATTTTGCAATGGGAGATCAATAAAACCTGCTACTGTTTACCCTCTGCTGGGTCAGATGGCTTGTTCTTGGAATCTTGTTGATTCTTTGTTGTCATTCACCAGAACACACACACAGATACACACATGTAAATGTCTTACAGTATATATGAACATCTGTTGTCATTTCTGTTTGAGAGCAGCTTGCTGGTGTCACAGGTGTAAATATTTTACAGTATACAAGTTATATAAGGAAAAGCAATGTGGGTGTTTGTGTGTGATTGAGTTGGTTTTAATGAAGTTATAGTTTGCAATTTTGATGCTTGAGTTTGAATATTTGGCTGCTCGTAAGGTGATCAAAATTGTTATTCTAGCATCATGAATTCACTGGCACATCATTGATCAGTGCAATAGGCCATTGTTTTAATAGAATGATGAAACTCTTAGGCTCACAAGAATATGAGCTTATTTTTCGTTCATATTTGTGTTCACTATGTGAAGAAGCCAAAGTTAGGATTTCTTCTGTAATGCTATAGAACTTCACTTTTATGGGCCTGTAATGGGGAATGACCCCTTATTGTTGGTTCAGAGCACAAGGACAAGGGAGAGCTTCCGGGAAAGAATGGCTGAGGAAGTATATTAACAAAATAACCTTATCATATGGCTTGTGTATAACAATATAGATCCTTCTAAAAGCTTCTGTGGCATCATTTTTCATGGTGGATAGATAAATTGTTTGAGCAAAAGCCTTGGTTAGATTAAATTTTTGTGGTTTTTCCATTGCTGTTTAGGACTATCATGAAGCTAAATGACATGTATTATATTGGTCAACTTCCAAACTTTGTTGAGTGTGCTAATACTAAGCACTCCTTTTAATTACTACCCTTTTTTTTTTTCAATTCTTCAGAATGCTCACTTTTACCAAAGCCGTTCACTCTTAAACAAAGCCAAAGAGCTAGCTGCAAAGAAAGATATAAAGGCTCTTGAGGAGCTTTCTATTGCAGAGGTTTGTGGATACCGGTGATTAGTGTTTCATTCAGGGTATCTCATGTGCTTTAGCATTTGGCTGCTTTCTTATCTTTTATCTTGCTTTTAGGTTGAGAAGTTTATGGCTCTCTGGCGTGGCAAGAAAGCCTTCAGGGATGATTACGAGAAAAGAATTCTGCCATCCCTGGACAGTCGGCAAATGAGTAGGGATGGTCGGATAAGGAATCCTGATGAGAAACCACTCGTTGTACCAGAGGCACCGTTGCCTTCTGAAACTGAAACCATTCCAAAAGCTGTTGTAAAACAACCAAAGGAAGAAATCAAATCCTCTCCCCAGCCAGATATTAAACTCACTAAAAAGGTCCAGAAAGATGCTGAGACCAAAGTAATGGAGTCTAAATCTTCTGCAGAGAATGGTATTGTAGCAGAGAAAGAGATCTCTGGATCAGGCAAGTTGCAAAAGGACACTTCTGCAGACAAGGAAGTTGATGCGGCAAAACTGAAAGAAATGAAGAGAGAAGAGGAAATAGCAAAAGCAAAGCAAGCCATGGAAAGGAAGAAGAAATTGGCTGAGAAAGCAGCAGCCAAAGCAGCTATAAGAGCTCAGAAGGAAGCCGAGAAGAAGCTGAAGGAAATTATTTTCTTCTTTATCTTATTTTGCTTCTTGATAATTAGTTTGCAGGTTGAAACTGAAATCCTTTTGATTTTTTCAGGAGCGTGAAAAGAAAGCTAAGAAGAAGGCGGCAGCATCTGCAACTGCTGCAAATCCTGAGGAACAAACTGAAGATGTAGCAGAGGCTTCAGAACCAGAGAAGGTTGATGTTAATGCTGATGCTCCTGTTCCTCCTTCAGTTCCAGTGAAGGATAGAGTACAAAAGGAGAATACTGTTAGGTACAGAAATCGAGCTAAAGGACCTGAGTCACTTCCAAGAGCCATCCTGAAACGTAAGAAGTCGACCAACTACTGGATATGGGCTGCTCCTGCTGCGTTGGTGGTGCTGATACTTCTAGCGGTGGGTTGCTATTATCTTGTCTGAAGAAGTTGAATGGAACTGAGAATTGTGGACAACTTTTTTGGTTGATCAACATGCGAGTAGCTAGGTCCATAGTGGCAAAATTTAGTTAATTTTGTTCTTTGCATCCCGTGAGGGATGGACAAAAAACTCATAATGTTGCTGGTAGTTCTGTCCGAATGCTTATTGGGGCCAAAGCTATGTACTTATGGTTTGGTTGGTTGTATTTTTCAAATTTTGACTTCCATCAATTTGAGAAGATGCCATGAGAAGCCTTTATAGAGAACTGTTGTTTTTGTAGCATTTCCATAATTGAATTAGATCCTAAATAATAAAGGTGGTAAAGCCAACATTTTGAAGTGATTTCATTCCAGATTATGTATTATTGTCCTGGAAGGTTTCAGTAGATTGATGGCAGGGTGTTCGTGCGAAGATTATACAAAAGGATATATATATAATACAAAGAAAGATGCATCCCGAAGGAAAGCTAAAGCCTAAAGCTACTCTGATGATTTGTGGTAATTGAAACTCGACTATATATAAAGCTGCAACATATTATTCGTGAAACTAGTGCACAGGACCTAGTAAGCAGTTTGAAATACTACATTTCTTCTCATTTGTCAAAGACTACTCCGCATTTTTTGTATAGTTTGTGATGGTCTGGATAAACCGTGGAATTGGTGGCATATGCACCTCTTGCACTCCCTCAAAGATCTGAACAACATTCCCCATGGATGGCCTTCTTTCCTCTTCATCTTGGATGCACCAACATGCAACTCTACAAGCTCTGATGACTTCGTTTGCATTTGCATTCCCCTGCAACTTGGAATCCAACAAACTTAGTACATCTCCTCCATTGCTTACGCTGTTTGCAGCACGAGCTGGGAAGTAAGCGTCTGGCCCGTCAAGTCTTGCATCCCAGTTTCTCCTTCCTGATATAATCTCCAAAAGCAACATCCCATAGCTGAAAACATCAGATTTTGGAGTGATTGGATCACCTGAAATCATTTCAGGTGCAAGGTATCCTCTGGTTCCTTTCATTGTAGTCAACACACGACTGAAATCCCTGCCTAACAGCTTTGCTAGGCCGAAGTCAGAAAGTATAGGATTAAAGTCAGCATCAAGCAGAATGTTCTCAGGCTTGATATCACAGTGTATGATGCATTCTCTGCACTTATCATGGAGATAGGCTAAGCCTCGAGCTATTCCCAGTGCAATATGATATCTTGTTTTCCAGTCTAGGATCTTTGAATCCTTATAAAACAGATGACTGTCCAAGGAACCATTTGGCATGTACTCATATACTAGAAACCTCTTCTTTCCCTTCACGCAAAACCCCAGAAGGCGAACAAGATTAACATGGTGGATTGTCCCAATGGTGCTCAATTCAGTGCGGAACTGCTTGTCTTCTTGGTCTAGGCATTTGAGACTCTTTACAGCTATGGCACCTGAATTCGGAAGTGTTCCTTTGAAGACAGAACCAAAGCTTCCTTCACCTAATTTTTCAGAAAAATTCTTTGTTGCACTCTTTAAATCACCGAACTTGAAGAGAATCAGAACATCATGGATAGGCTTAGTATCAGAGAAAATTTTCATTCTGCAGATTGAAACAAGGAGTCCCAAGATAGCAATCGAAATTACAATTGCTGCAGCAGCGTTAATAGTGGACCACTCAATTCTTCCCTTCGTCTTACCTTTCAAAGCTGGCAGCTCTGTCATTGGAAGCCGCAGATATAGATCGCTTCCCAGATAGTCACCAAATGAGAGATATTGGATGTTCAACAGAGCTTCTCGCCATATGGAGCAGTTACCATGAAAGGTGCATGCAGTACAAGAGCAGTCTCTTAAGCAGGCTGATTTACACTCTTCCAAGCTCTTAGTATTTGTCAAGGGCACATCATTCGCAGGTATTCTTATGTTAGAAATCACTTGGAAACCATCTTTCTCGCCTTTGTTGCACTGCAATGGAGTTCTTCTAATACAACCATACGAGTAATTACCTGAATTCCATTGTCCAGGTATTTTAGGTTCAAAACCATCCAAGCATTCGCATCTAGTCCTCGAACTGAACTGATTGCAGGCTCCATATGCTCCACAAAAAGCATAGATTTCACATTGATCCTTTGGTTTTGCCCAAATCGATAGCCACTTCATAGAATCATCCTGCCATACGAGTTGCTGCAGCTGCCCGGATATATCCATCACGTATCTTACCGGAATTAAGGAGTTGGTCACTGAGTAAGAGTAGAAGTTTTCTTTCTCACTTGACTCATAGCTTACAGTGGAATATTCCCTAGTTACTGTATCAGTACTAAAAGAAGAAACTCTTTCTAGCCACATCCCACAAGTCCAGTGCCTTTTCCCATTCTGCAGTATGAAATACGTGCTCGTTCCATTGGGGTCTAGCTCCAAGGAAAATGGACCAGTGGCAGGATCATTTGAATTGCTCCATGAAATATAGGTATTCCCTCTTTTGGTCATCTTATTTATCCCAAGCTTGGCGCCAGGCAGCCAAGTATCAGTAGGGTGATCGAAGCTTTGCCATTGGATGACTGAGGCGTTTGAACTATTTCTCAAAACAAGATTTCCACTATCCTCAAGAACTGCAACAGTGGAATTTATGGAGTTTGCTGATGACTCAGCTGACCAAAGTGGGATTTCAGATTGGTTACAGAGGACAAGGTTACCCTTTTCAGAGAGTTGAAGTTTTGAAGTGGAAGGATCAAGAAGTGGTTTATCTCTGTTAGCCACCCAGACCACAGTTTGACCTGGAAGTTTCTTGTACCAGATGCCTACATAGTAGTGTGAGGAGTTACCTGGCTTAAAGAAACCAAGCTCAAACCATCCATTTTCTGAGGTGATAGTTTGGTTACCAGAGAGTGATTGGCCTGGATATATGGTATCCATTTCAATGGAGAGATAGGTCTGAAAGGATAGAAAGTAAAGGATCAGAACATGGAGAGAGGGCAGAAGCTTTGTTCTGTTTCCCATTGGAGAAACACTGAAAAATGGTAGGAAAAGGAGGCTGCAATACCTAGAGTAATTTAGTATGGCTATGGATAGGGCTCTTAGTTCTTGAATGAAGCATTCTAACCCTGCTTGGTATTATATACTAGTAGTCCAAAAAAGACATCTTCTATATTAAATAATTTATTTTTAAAAATTTATTTTTTATCGTGTTTATTTATTTATTTTACATAAAATGAAAGAACTTAAATTTTACGCAAGCAAGAAAAATTATATTTACGATTTTACCAAAAATTTTCAAATTAAACATTTTTCATTACTCTTTTGACTAGTTAAAACTCTCAAACTATATATACTCATAAATGGGTCGATTACATATTGGAGAAGTAGATAGTGGAGATAACACTAGCAGCAAATTAAATGCACTCCAAATTCTAGTGGACTTGATTCCAAAGAGCTTACAAAAGATTTTTTTTGGACTTTGGGGGGGTGTTTGATCATAGCCATGTTAGAATGCCTTCTTCTGTTTGGACTAATGCTCTCGTGTAGAAACCATTTAGTTGTTGCAACACCAAGTAGCACTTGTCTTTCAACACCTTATCAGCCACTGTCCCCCAAAGCCCCCCAAAGCTCAATAGGCTTCGGGTTTGTGTCGGCATGATCAAAGGGATTATCCTAATAAACAAATATGTGAATTTGGGGTATTTGATATATTTGAGCCGTGTGGACTCTTCTTTTGATAAAGTGCATTGTTTCTATTAGTCGGTATTGTTGTTTGACAATGAAAGCAGTCAGCAAAAGAATTTGACAGGGTACTTTGAGTGTTGAATGGTTCTTGATGGGGTTTGGTTTTGGCTTTGGAAAGGTTTAGACCTGGTCAAGACTCAAAGCCAAAAGGTGTAACTAGTCTTCCCCTAGGCTCCACATTTGGTTTCTATTTGGTACCTTGAGGGCTGGGGCTATGGCACTTTTAATGCGCAGAGGTCACATGAGACAGCTCTCATTTCGTCTTTAATTTGGAAAATAATGGAGCTTGGATGGGCCAAGTTAAACCTTATCCTAGCCATAAGACCCTAATCGGATGATGTCCAAGTATTTTCCATACGGTTAACATAATCATCAGGCAGGGTATGGGTTGAGATCGGAGACCTTTCAATCACTTTCTCATATATTTATTGACACTGGTGTGGAATCTAAGTATAAATTTATACGTCGTAGATTTTGAAAATTAAATAATTGATTAATTTTATAAAAAAATTGACCCGGATTTATATTAATCAATTACTAAATTTTCTGAATTTAATTCAAGACATCAGTCGTAGCAATTTTTATTTGAAAAGTATTATAAGATGAATAACCCTACATGTTGGAAAATATGGTACTCTAATTAACTTTTTGCATCAAATAATTAATTACGCTACATATTCCAAAATCATGTGCTTACAGTTAGAACCGATCAACAAAGCTAAGAAAAAAAACAAAGTCCCCTGTCTATTTCCTCTTTCATACTACTTTTCCACTAAAGTTCAAGCCATTTATCACTTTAATTTTTGTGATCGCTTATGCCTTTTTTATTACGGTAAACGTGATTGAAGGTAATTGCGTATTATATATCACGAACTTGCTCGTTTTTTCATCTAGAAAAGAAAGGGATATCTTTTGATCTTAAAATCTGTTTGGTTTAATTTTTTTTAACTTAAAAATTATTATAAAGTTTTTATAAAAAAAATAATTTTTAAAATTAAGTTAAAATTATTTAATAAACTGTTTAACAAAATAAATTATATAAATTCTAATTTCGATTAAAGTTACTATAAAAAGTATTTATACTATCTTCAGTCACTTAATGAACTATAATGAAATATCTCAAGTTTATATATGATTTTAGATGTTAAAATCAAAAAAATTAATAAAGAAATGAAACAACTCTCAAATTTGTATAGTAGCAATATTATTAGATTTTTATTAATTTAGCAAGTAATCAGATCATGATGTTTGAATTTTTTTTAAAAATAAAACAATGTATTTGACATTAAAATCATTTTTGATGAAAAAGTAAAAAAATATTTAAATAGTATCTGAATGCAGTTTTGAATTTAGATTTTTTTTAATCTTTATAAAAACAAAAAAATTTAAATTTTATTATTTTGTTATTGGGTTTTTATTTTTTTTCTTAGTAGTTTTTGTAGAGAGAGATCGAGGAGTGGGACATTGTAATTTGCGTTGAAAAATGGTGATTTGTAAAAAGTACGAGAGGAGAGAGAGATTATTAAAAAAGAGATATTTCTTGAAAAATTAATGTATTTTAAAAAAAGATCAGAGTTTTCTTTTAAGTTTTTTTTTTTAAATTTTGCTTTTTTTAAAAAAAACTATTTTTAAAAAATTATATTTGACTTAACTTTTATTTTTAAAAAATAAATAAATTAAAAAATAACCAAGGTAAAGAAGCACTGAGTTTACTTCAACTTTAATGTATCTTATAGAGACACATTCGGTAAAGAATTGGGTAAATACCATTGTCAGTTTTATGAGGATCAGGTCCGTTTTGAGTATAAACCCAAAACATTTTTGAGAATTTTGGTTTATCTTTCGGTTCATAGTTGGGCTTGGCCTTGTTATGATAGTCTTTAGCTTAATCTGTTTTTGTTCATGTATTACTTGTTGCACTATTATTATTATTATTATTATTATTATTAAATTTTAATTAACAAAAGATAAATATCAACAAGTGCCTTAGGAATGTTTATAAACTATTACTTTTAAAATGTTAAAAATTGCTTGTCAATATTGTGACGGATTAAAACTTAAACTTAATTTCATATAACTTTAAATTATGAAAATAAAATTTAAATAAATCTATAAATTATGAGTTTATATTTTAACTCAAAAAATATATTTATAATTGGTAGAAGATCTATATTTATATTTTCAAAACTCATATCATTTTTTATAGATATGTGATGTTATGATCATTTTTAATATTTTAATTAAACTCATTTAAATGAAGTTTAAGAATTAAAAATGCTTAAATAAAACTAAGTTTAAAAACCAAAATTTTTCATATTTAATGTAAGTTCTATCAAATACATTATTTAGATTATTGTTTTAGTTAATTATTTATATATATATATATATATATATGAAAAATTAAAATAATTTTAACGAGTTTAATATAGTATTACATAGTATTCTTTTTGGGCCGAAAGTTAGATAATACATTATTTTAGACTATTGTTTTAATTTTAAACGGAAAACGAACAAAACGACCATGGCTGCCGCCAGCGTTGCTTTTCCATGGCTTCTCAGAAGAGCATTTCAAGCGTTGGCTTTCTGTCAACCTCTTCACATCAACAGAAACCTTTCTTTCTATGGAAACTGTTGCTCCTTTCCGGTTCAAACTCCACTGAGAAGTTCAGGTTTTGAAATGGATTCATATATCTACTTGGCTTTTGTTTTGTCGTTGATTTTCGTTTATGAGTTTTACTTAATTTGGATTGGTTTGGCTGTAAAATTTTTTATAAATAGAGATACCCATTGAGCTAAAGTAGAAGAATTTACGGTTTTCATTTGTTTGTTTAGTTATCTTGTGTAATTAGAGATACCCATTAAGCTAAAGCAGAAGAATTTACATTTTTTCTGGTTATTTTTGTAGTAATCTTGGTGTAATTAGAGACACCAATTAAGCTAAATTAGAAGAATATGATGAGCACACATCTATAAAAGAAAGGGGGAAGGAACTGAAGCTAGGAAAAATAACAATGTTGTCGCTCAAATGAATATGTAAGTCAGTTGTATTACTCTTCTAAGAAAATAAATGTTTCCTTTCTTTAAAGTATACCAATTAGTGCTGAAACACTAGCCATGGTTTCAAGGGAAGAATGCCTGGCTGTGAGCCTCAGCCAGATACCAAAATGTATTCCCTTTTGTACCATCAAGCGTGGGGATTTCTGCACACCTACTAGGTTAAGAGTGCATTGGCCACAAGCCTACTTTAACTGTTTGTTATTATGCCAAGAACTACTTTGTACACAAGGCAGCTTATAGTAATTTTTTTCTTATAATTTACCTACTTATCTGGAAGTTATTGTATATTAAACATTTGCAATATCTGATGTTGACCATGGCTGTTGAACCTGTTCTTCTATCATTGGTAGTCAGCCGTAGGATTAACTCATGCAAGACCTGGCTTTACTATTGTTTTCTGTTATCTCTACACTATGTGCATGCTTCAATAAGTGGGATGTTAGCATATATGAGAGAAATTTGATTTTGTGTCTGATTACATCCTATTTAAAATTTTGATAAATGCATATTCAGGGTTATGTCACGTTGCCCAAGTTATAAAGGGGGATAATGATGTTTTACTTAAAGGAGTGGGTGATAAAAGTGCTATCGAAGAAGTGAAACATATTCTTGAAATGGTATTTTCATTACCCTTTTGACATATCTGCCTTTAGTACCTACTTTTTCTTTTTTGGTCCTTGCCTTTAGTTCCTACTCAGAACCATCTGATTCTCTAAACAATTTTCTTTGGGGAGGTCAGAAGTTAAACAGCTTTGAAGAAATTAAAATATGATGTCCATCTATATTTAGTAGAAAATGTTAATAGTTTCTGTCTGTTTACCCTCTCATCTCTTTGGATCTCATCAATGCTCTTTTAGGCTAGACGGGCAGCAACAAGAAGAGAGGTCCTCCATACAGATTTTCTCACCCCACCAGTAATAAAGGAGTCAATGCTAGTTTTGGGAAAACTGGCTGATGTCAAAGCTGTTGCTCAGGGAGGATACCCTCAGGTTGACTAAATGAGATTCAGTTTACTTTGCCTTGATTGATTTCTTTGGTTATAAAAATTGTTGAATCTTCTTGATCCTTTAGGCTGAGCGTTGTCGCATTTCTATTGGACATTCAGAAGTATTGACCAGTGATCCTGATGTAGTTGCAGCATTAAAGTGAGTCAGATTCTTCCTCATCAAAAACTGATGAATGCTGGACAGTATTTAAAACCCTGAATCAAAATTTCTGCATATTTAGTTTTTTCTTTCTCAGTATCACAGGAAACTTCGGCTTTCAACCTTGTTCTCATGGTGACTTCCTCGGTGCAATTCTTGGTACAGGTATTGCTAGAGAGAAGCTTGGGGATATTATCTTGCAGGTATCTTCTATTTTAGATATTCATATGGGGACTGGCTATGAAGAGCACCAGTGTAATTTCTTGCATTAAGATCCTTTATAACTTGATTCAAAGTACCTACTGGCTACTTAACTACCATATTAACAGAGAAGCTTTCTCTGCATTTAATATTGCATCCTGTCAAATTTTCTCTCTTTCTTTTGTTTTTTTTATATTTGGATGATTCAATAACCTTTACTTGTCAAAGTGTAATTTAGCATACCATTTTCTTTTTAACCAGGCTAATCTATCTTAATTGTTATCTAGGGAGAAAAGGGAGCTCATATTCTGATTGTTCCAGAACTTGTTGACTTTCTTATGTCAACCCTGGACAAGGTGAATATTTTCCCTCAGATTCATTTAATGTCTGTTGACACGACCTTTCTCAATGACTGTGATTATTTTAAATCTTTTCACTCTGTAGGATACTTTGTAATGAACATTATTGCTGGCATTGTATTATATAATCGATCTTGTATTGAAATTTTTATTCTGGAACACTGATAGTATCACGTTGAAAATCAATATATCTTCTGTCACCATAGTCTGATACTTTTGTGGTAAATTAGGCTGTTGTTTTATTAACACTTGAATATAGTCATTATTCCTAATGGCATGAGATAATCTTGCTAAGTGGAGCAGGATATTATTTTCGTAAACATGGTTCACGTGCTGTCATTAACATTGTCCTTAATACTCTGATATATTACTCTACCGGCTCTTTTCATGATGTATATATCTTTTGCAGGTCGGCAATGTATCAGTATCATGTATGCAGATACCTCTGCTTGCTCTTGAATATGAGCCACCAAGGTGCAAACCACCCATAGTTGTCGTCATTTTTGTCTCCCATATGTGGCACTTATCATTTGTATTCAGCAATGAGTTCATGTTGCCTTTGCAGGACACAGTCATTCAAAACCGTAGAAGCATCACTACGGGTTGATGCTCTAGCTAGTGCAGGGTTTAAGATTTCAAGGTCTAAACTAGTTAATTTGATCAGGTACACTTTTTGTGCTGCTTAAAGAGAAACTATCTACTGATATTATTTTTACTATTTTGTTTTATTTAATTCTTTGCTATATGTTCAAACAGCCTCCTGTACTTTCAATTATGCTGCATGGTGCTAACATTCCTTTTTGCATTCTCCTTTTTCCTCAATGGATCTGTCTTTGTGGAATAATTGGACCAACTGTATCTGGTCACACCTAGCACTTAAACATAGCCTCTAGCGTGTTGGTATAGTATCATCATCTTTAGTTATCATATGACCAAACCATTTTCGTCAGCTTTCCTGAAAAGTGGCACCTCATAATCATCTTTGAGGTTAAATATCTTAGCCAAACTCTAGAGGATAATTTGCAGATTTGACACAACCACAGGTTTAAATCTTGTCTTTTGGTTTTGCTTAACTAGACTATTTTGAAGAGACTATATCTACCATCTAGTGCTGCCTCTAAAATGTCATCTTTTTACTTTGTAATATTTTCAATTGGGTTAGGAATGGCAATTTGAATTGCATTATGGCATTTTGAAATTATTACAGTTTAATTGTAATCATTGGAAATTTCAACTTGGAAAAGACAACAACCTACTACTCCAAAATTGTATAGTATAGTTTTTCGATTCAAATCAATACAGATTCAATCTAGTAGGAGAATCAAAGTGAAGATTTGACTTGTAAAAGGTTTTGATTTTCCATTGAAATTTTGGTGAAAATCTATGGATGACCACTCAAATGTTGTCTGTTTGTTTTAGTAATGGAGATGTGCGTGTGAATTGGACAAGTGTTACAAAAAATGGAACAATTCTCAAGACTGGAGACATTGTCTCAGTTAGCGGGAAAGGAAGATTAAAGGTGAGCTATCGATTCGATCAAATCGTGCTGTCCAGTACAAGGTCCTCTACATTTTAGTTTAGCCTTCTCACGTTTAGATTTTCTTTGTCCAGATAGGAGAAATAAACACTACAAGGAAGGGAAAGTTTGCCGTTGAACTCATTCGGTATCTGTAGGCTACATAGGAAGGAATTTTATTTTCCATAAGCTGGAGAATTTTCAAATATTGGAAGCCAAAGGGAGATATTTTTAAAGGTGAAAGAAAAAGGGATGAATAGTTGCAAGCTTCCATGCCAATATTTGGGTAATGACAAAGGTATTCCCCAGTAATGCTTATACATAATAGCTTATTCTCTTTCGATAGTTAAATTAGGGGTATAAGGATTTGAACTTGAGACCTTTTTGTTGTTTGAGCTAAGATGTGGCTACCATTATTAGTAGTGCATCGACTCATCTATTTTTTTCTTCAAAATTCTTCTAAAAGATTATGCTTTTCTTCAAGATTGATGATAATTGCATAATGCTGGCCCTTGTCATTGTATAATAGTATGAAATTACTAATGATTTTAACTGACCGGCAACAGTAGTATATTTGTTGACACTAGGCAGCTTGACTCTAAACATAGAGAAAGCATAGAAACAGCAAAGAATTACAAACCAATACTCCATTAGAACCACAATCCCACTTCCCTTGAGTTGGGAAGAGTAAATTTGATGGTACTGCTAAGTGCTAACCGTTCCTTCTTCCTTTTCTGATGCTATTAATTCCTCCATTTGGTCAAAACCCCAAACAATGATTTGTTCCAAATTGCCCAGATCTTGCATTTAGTCTACCATTTTTTTCTCTACTCCAGAAACATTCCTAATCATCTGAGCAGCTGTCCATAGGTGAGTCAACACAAAAGGAAAACAAACGTAATAAAAACCTCATAAATGTTGGTAGACATGTATAAAACACTGAATAAAGTAGTTCACAACCTTACTTCGACTCAAATCATACAACAAAGCTTAGTCCCTTGTTTCGATGGTAGAAAACCAACTCTCTGTTTTTTGAGACTGAAATGGAGTTTAACAATCACAATTTGGAAGAGTTCAACAAACACACACTAATTGGTGAAGAAAATGGGGATGAATTGAATCTAAAATTACAAAGCATAGAAAATCAGAAATCAAGATGATTGAATTGCGATTTTACTTCAGCATTGGGGCCTGGCAGTAACCTTCTTTCCCATAGTATGTATCTAGCGTAAGAGTGAAACCATATAACAGTAGTCACATAAGTTCATCAAACAGCTTTCCATTGCGTTTTCCTTGCATTCCGGAACTTAAGCAAAGGTAGAAGAACATTCCTAGCATTGGGATGGTCCCACTCCATTGATTCCCAGCATTCCTCTGGATCTATGCAGATTTCTTTGAGACGAGGAGGAGGAGATGGTTGACTATTGTCAAGCTCAAGCAGGGGAAGATGTAGAGGTATCCTCTCGAGCTTTGGACAATTCCATATCTCAATTTGTTGGAGAGAATCACAAACCATTACTTCCTTTGTTTTACAAATGCTCTTCAATTCTGGCAGATGAACCAATTTCAGTATCTTTAAATTGGGAAGAGTAAACATGACCACGTTATCGGTACTCATTCCTTCTATCTCTGATGCTATTATTTCCTCCATTCCTATACAACTCCGAACTTCAATCTCTTCCAAGTTGTGGAAAACCCACTTTGCTGACAACCAATTCTTCAATTTTCCACACCAAACTGAATGAATTTCTTTAAGAGAGGAGAAGGTGCCAGGCGTTGATAGTACCGACTCTCCAACTATGGCTTCCAAATTCCTCAACGACCTCATATGAAGAACCTCAAGTGTTTGGAGTGATGCACACCATGAGGAGAAAATGGACTCCAACCCATTGCAGCTATCAATAATTGTACATTCTTTCAAATCAGTTACATCTTTTAATCCTAAAATACCGTTTAAACTTGATCTCCCACCTTTACACTTACGTAGTTGTAGTTGCTGGATGTCAGATGGAAGTACGATTGGATCTTCAGTATTCATGATAAAACCCTTAAATGTAACCATTTTACTATAATCTCTGCGAATGATATGTAAAACAGGTTTGACACTGAAATTCCTCCAGTGACCAAGGAATCCATTACTCACCCAAATACAATACTTGTTAGGCCTTTAGGCTCAAGTCATGCACGTCAGGGAAGCAACCTTCAAAAACTTCCAGCTTGTCCAATGTCTTCACCTCTTCCACTCTTAATAATGTTGGACGCATCGTCAGGTGCTGAAGACGATGCAGCTTTAACAATATTCCGTCGGGGATCTGTACGAATCCCATGTTAAATTCGAGATTGAGATATCTAAGGTTCATCAACATTTCCAAACCTTGAGGGATTTTCTTGATCTTTGTTTCTCTAAGATCCAATTTCTTCAGAGCTTGAAGCTTTGATAGAGTCGGCACATTCTTTAATTCGTAGCATTGACAAAACAACAATGCTGTGAGATTCTCTAATTTGGAGATAGAATTGGGCAAATTTTGAATAGAATTCGAAGAAAGGTCAAGAATTTTAAGATTAGGCATGTGTTCAAAGAAAGATTCTGGAATTTCTATCAAGGAATTGTTTGAGAGCAACAAAGTTGTGAGCTTCCAACATCTTGGAGATTGTATATTTTGAGGAATTTTTAACGTGGCATTAATCATCAAGGAAACCTTCTCAAAATCTTCACCCCATTCTTTCGTATCAGGTAGCTCTTCCAATTCTTTACCGGCTTTTACAAAAAATCTTTTTCTTGTGATATGTAAAGCCATATCTCGGACAACATCATGCATCTTTATGTGTGTACCCTTTGTAACCCTTTCTAACAAACAGTTTTCTTCAAGCTTCCGTAAAATAGAATGACCGCTACCCTGCATTGCTTGTCTAGTCTCCATTTCATCTACAAGTCCTTGTTCCATCCAATATTCAACTATCTCTTCTTTTTCAATTTCATAATCTTCAGGATATAATGCACAAGATAGAAAGCAATCCTGGTCTTTTTGTTCCAAACGATCATAGCTGAATTTTAAACACGCAAACACCTTATCTTCCATATCCTTGATGTTTCTTATATAACCTCTCAGTTCATTCAAAGTATTTTGCCACACAAGAGGATCAGATATTCCCCTCATACAACCAGCTACCGTGACAATTACAAGAGGGAGACCATCACATTCGCGGACAACGAGTTTCATAATGGATTCTAAAGTTTGATTAGACAACATGTCTTGTCCGACTAATTTGTTCAAGAATAATTTCATGGACTCATCCGTAGAAAGACAGGACACTTGGACTTTCTTACAAGCCATTGACCGAACAACCTCTTCTGAGTGTGTTGTCTATACTAACTTGCATCCATTATCTCTAGTTGGCTCAAGGATTCCAACATCCTCGAGAGAGAAGCTGCTCCATACATCATCCAATATTAGCACATAGCTGCCTTGTTCTCCAACATTTCAGATAACAATGCTGCACGTATGGTAGTATCCTCATCATCTGACAAGTTTTTCTTCAATTGACTTGCAATTTTGTTTTGTAGCCTTCGAACATCAAAGTCTTGGGTTACAGTTACGTAAATCAATTTGCCAAACTTAGTTTCTTTCAACAACCTATTATGAACATGCTTCATTATGGTTGTTTTCCCGATTCCTCCTATCCCACAGACTCCAATCATTCTAACTTCATCCCCCATCAAATACTTATAAATTTCCTCTGTTGCATGAGTTTCACCTGCTAATTCTGGTGTTGGTAGTTTAACAGCTATGGTAGAGGGGTCATTAACCAAAAGGCTCCCAGAGAAATGACATTCAGCAGATACTTCCTTCAATGCTTGAGTCGTTTCGTCAACAAGCTTCCCTAAGCAAGATCGAAAGAGATATTTCCCTTTACTGACTTTATCTTCAACACGTTGAGCTTGATCAAGCTTCTCCTCAACTTTCTTGAACCAACTTTCAACTTCCTGCTTTGGCTTTTTCCCAAAACGATGCTCGTCTTGCAATTGTTGATGAATATCTGCCTTGCGGTCATGCAAATCTGCTTGAGCTTGTTTGAAACCATCCACGTATTCACTGAATTTTCTGTGGTATTTTAGATACTTTGTAGCTGGTTGACCAATGAACTTAATAACCTCAATGATTGGTCCAATCAAGTCCAATCAAGTCACGGTTGATCAGGAAACGTCCTTGCTAAAAGAGATTCATATGAAGAAAGAAAGCAATATTTTTAAGGTTAGAGTTCATATTCAATCACAATTGCTCATTACTTCACTACATTCTTGTTATATATAAAGAAATTTCCTGACAAGGAATCAACTAAGCAGGGTACTCACAGTTTATGAGAATCAAAGGAGGAAGAAAAGAGCTTGTTACAGCAGGCTGATACTTCCTGAATGATGTTGGCCAGACCAGAGACAAAAAAGGGTAGTGAATTGAAGAAAGGCTGAGATCAGAACCAGAAATTAATGTTCCTTGGCAAAAGTGATGGAAAAAAGAAGAAATAAAAAGGTAGGAGGGGGAGCCAATGAAACTGTTCTGGAAATAGCAGAGAAATAATGAAGCCTTTTTCTGATTTCATCTTTCTTTAGTCACTTTCTTGGCATCAATTTTGACTCTGTATGGTGTATTTATTTTTGCTAATTAATGTCTATTATTTGCTTTACTTGCTAAAGGTATTACAAAGTAAAATTATGATTTGTTAATATTGAACAAGTAAATAAAATATCTTAAAGAATTAGTAGCTGATCGTTAATGAATGTTGGAATGAGTAGCTTAAGAGGTTTACATAAGCATTTTCTTGTTATCAAGAGCAGGATGATGATACTAATAATGATGAATAAAAACAAATTGATTATGCTGATAATGGTGATTATAAGAGCAGTATATGTCTACTACTTTGTCAGTTTTTGTTCAATTCATATCTGCATTATTGTGAAACACAAGACAAAAAGCAATAATAGAGGAGAGCAAGACAAATGGCCCCTTATCCACTCCTACCTTGTGATGATTCAGACCAAATTCAGATAGTTTCAAAGTAGACAGTGTCACAGAAATCAAGTCGTAGCAAAGCTGTAAGGCATCCATCTGAAAGTCTCACTAGTAATTGAAAAAATACAAGATCAGAGAAAATGCAAAGAAAGGAAGAAGCAGGTACCTAATAAGATCACCATTTTCACTTTTTACAATCATTATGGAAGACAAAGAAAGCCTCCAGCCCGGTTGAGACTTGTTGAGCCTGGACAGCCATAGTTTTGTCAGCAGAGAAATGGCTTTATATGGCGTATGTATGACTAAATTGTGACAGTGTAATAAACTTCTTATTTGGTTTTAAAGCAGTGCAGGGGCAACTAGGCAACTATAGTATACCATAAATTGAATGTAACTGAAACCTTGTACAATGGAAGAAGAAAGGTAAAGAACAAGCACTGATATGATCATGAACAACATGCATCAATCCAAAAAATTATACAACAACATATAACTCTACTTTTAAGCTAAAAGTCCATGACCCTTATGAGGGTTCAAAGAGATCTTAACAAGAACTAACTGAAAAAAAAAAATGAAAACTGAGAGGATCTGCTTCTATGATGTATTTGTTCTTCCATTTGACAATTGAAGAACAAATCTACACATTTATACACTCGAAACTAAGTCATACGATTCAAGATTTTCCTTTCTACAAAGACTAGAGTACTCCCGAGGAACATCAAATGTCAATTCAAAGGATTCTAAACTGCTTGTATAAGTATCTGTTCTTTTCTAGCTTAAAGTTTAGCCAAAATTGTACTACAGAAGGATCATCTCTTGACTTCTTTTCCTTCTGCAAACTGGTAAGTTACTGAAGGATAAAGAAACAACCAAATAATAAGTCCTGTGGAAAGCTATGAACACCAACAACTAAGAATCATTTGCTTGTTGCTAGACCAGTTCATGCATCTCCAATGTCAGAGCTGTTACAGGCTTGATTAGGAAAGACAAAGTTCCCAAAATGTCCATCCAAACTCATCTGCTGGGCCTAGAATTCCTGAGGGGAGAGGATCTTTGCTGCATCAGACAGAGCAGACAAACTCCCTGAAATGGACCAGACATTAAAACTGTCAAGAAAAGGACTAAATAAAATGAAAATCACAGGATCAAGCAAATCCTGAATGTTTACTATATATATATACACACATACATATAAATGGCTCAGATTTTGTTCACTGCAGCAAACAACGAAAACAAGAGATGGGAAGAGCTCTAGAAGAGAAAAGGAATAAAAGGGCTTGCTCCTACTGGCAGAACATCGTTCTTATGATCCACAAAGACTAGTTTCCAGCCTATTCTCCCTTGGTGTTCCAGCTGCCCCTTTATGCCAAACCTACGAGCCGTATCTTGTTTGAGCTCATCATAACCTGAGTAACGGGTTACATCTATTGATCTCTTAGCAGCTCCACGTTTGTGCATCTTGAAAAGGTAAATATATAAATTAGAACCCTTGACCACTGAAATGAAATGAAAAAGGATTTGCTGTGTGTGCATGAGGGGTGAGTGCGCACACTTACTTTTGTGGATTAGGATTGAAAGAGGTAGAGAGTCTAACTCAAAGGGATTGTTGTCTAGATTTCCTGGAGAGGAGGAGGTGATGGTTTTCTGTTGTCAAGCTCGAGTAGGGGATGATACAGAGGAATCCACTTTAGCTTTGACAAACCTATGTGAATGTGTTAAGAGAGAATCACAAACCATTACTCCAATTTCACTAAAAAAGCTCTTCAATTCTGATATATTAGCTAATGCCAATTTCATTAGTTTGGGGAGAGTAAATTTAATGGCATTTTGTCACAATACATAACAGTAATCTCTTCCATGTAGTGCAGAACCCACTAAGCTGAGAATAAGTTCCACAATCCCATAGAACAACCAGGCAAGACTTAAAAAACGTTTCAAAAAAAAAAAAAAAAAAACAAACTTAGAACAGGACAATGCATCCAAGGAAAAAGGATCACATCTCTGATTCTTAGTTCTAGCTAAAATATGGTATTTTCTTTTTCATGAAATAGGAAACAATTTAAACAAGATAAAAGAATCTCAAATATGCAAATACAAGAAGAAAGGAACTCTATGTTACGAGTCTTAACTCTAAGTTGAACAAATAAAAATTCATGTGTTACAGAGTAGCAAAATCAGTTTGAAAAGTGGAGACAGACTATTGCATGTTTCAAGGAAGGAATACCATTTATGCTTCTCACATTGTGGCAGAAATTGAATATTTATACTACACATACCCCTGCACACATATAGAATGAAAGAGTCACCAAAAGGGAAAAAAAAAAACTAAATGAAGGTTTATGATTAAATTATGAAGAAAAGAAAGATTATAAACAATACTTAGGGTTTTGGTGTGGCATTTCATCCAGCAACTTTTTCTCTACATCAGAAACATTGCCATAAATTATGTGCATGGCTTCTACATTCCTAATCACTCGAGCAGCTGTCCATGGGTGAGTCGATACAAGAGCAAAACAAGGATAATAAAAACGTTCTAGTGTTGATAGACATGTATTAATCACTGAATAATGTAGTTCACAACCTTACTTCAAATTAAATCATACAATAAAGCTTAGTCTCTTGTTTTGATGGTAGAAAACCAACACCCTTTTTTTGAGAGTGTGAAATAGAGCTTATCAATCACAATTTGGAAGAGTTCAACTAACAAACACTAATTGGTGAAGAAGAAAGGGATGAATTGAATCTAGAATTACAAAGCATAAAACATCAGAAATCAAGATGTTTGAATTGCGGTTTTACTTCAGCATTTGGGCCTGATTGGAACCTTCTTTCCCATTGTGTGCACCTAGCGAAAGAGTGAAACAAAATAAGAGTAGTTATATTAGTATATGTTACAAACACAGAAACTGAAATGAAAAGAAAATAATATGAAACTAGATTTTGCATTTGTATGATAAAAAAAGGACTCACATTATGCTTTTAAAGCAGTTCATCAATTAGCTTGCTTCCATCCAGGAATGCTGACATCCCAGAACTTGAGCAAAGGTAGAAGGACATTCTTAGCGTTGGGATGGTCCCACTCCACTGATTCCCACCATTCCTTTGGATATACAAGAATTTCTTCAAGAGAAGGAGGAGAAGATGGTTGACTATTGTCAAGCTCAAGCAGGGGAAGATACAGAGGGATCCGTTTTAGCTTTGGGCAATTCAATATCTTAATCTGTTGGAGAGAATCACAAATCATTACTTCATTTGTTCTGCAAATGCTCTTCAATTCTGGCAGATCACTCAATTTCAATATCTTTAATTTGGGAAGAGTAAACATGACATTGTTATCTGTACTCATTCCTTCTTTCTCCGATGCCATTATTTCCTCCATTTCTTCACAGTTCTCAACATGAATCTCTTCCAAGTTGTGGAGATTCTGGGGAACCCACTTTGCTGAAAACAAATTCTTTAATTTTGCACACTCTGATACAAAAATTACTTTAAGATTGGAAAAGGTGCCAGGCTCTGGTGGTATTGACTCCCCAACAATGATTTTCAAATTCCACAAATATGCTAGTGAGAGAATCTCAATCGTCCGGAGTGATGCACATCGTGAGGAAAATATGGACTCCAACCCATTGCAATCATCAATTGTACATTTCTTCAAATCAGTTACACCTTCTGATCCAACAATATCGCTAAAACTTGCTCCGTTGCGTTCACATGCTGTTAGATGTAGTCCTTGAATATCAGATGGAAGTATAATTGAATTTTCAATTTTCATATTGGAACCGCTAATCGTAACAGATTTACTACCAAAATCAATATCCGTCAAGTTGTGCCGCCCCACAAAAATATTGTAATAGTTAGGCCTTTTTCTTTGACCAGCATACACGCTCAGGTCATGCATGTCATTGAAGCAAACTTGTAAAACCTCCAACTTGTTCAATGTCTTCATCTCTTCTGCTCTTGATGTTGCTGGGGATATGATCAAGTGTTGAAGATCATACAGTTTTGAGAATATTCCATCGGGGATCTCTTTTAAACTTGTGGTCCATCCAAGATTGAGATATCTAAGATTTATCAACATTTCCAAACCTTGAGGGATTTTCTGGATCCTTGTGCCTAAAAGATTCAATTTCTTCAAAGCTTGAAGCTTTGATAGAGATGGCACATTCTCTAATTCTATGCAATAACGAAGCAACAATGTTGTGAGCTTCTTTAAATTGGAGATAGAATTAGGCAACTCCCGAATAGGATTCCAAGTAAGATCAAGAATCTTAAGATTAGGCATGTATTCAAAAAAAGATACGGGAATTTCTTCCAAGGAATTGTTTATGAGCAACAAAGTTGTGAGTTTTTGACATTTTGGAGACAGCATATTTTGAGGGATTTTTGATATGGAACTCAGCATCAAGGAAACCTTTTCGACATCTTCACCCCATTCAGGTAAATGTTCCAATTGCTTACCGGCTTTTACATAAAATCTTTTTCTTGTGATATGTAAAGCCATATCTCTCACAACATCATGCATCTTTATGCTTGTACCCTCATCCTCCCTTTCCAACAAACAATTTTCTTCAAGCTTCTGTAAAATAGAATGACCATTATTCTGCATTTCTTGTCTAGTTTCCATTTCATCTATAAGTCCTGCTTCCATCCAACGTTCAACTATTTCCTTTTTATCGATCACATAATCTTCAGGAAATAATGCACCCCATAAAAAACAATCTTGATCTTTTTGTTTCATACGATCGTAGCTGAATCTTAAACATCTAAACACCTTTTCTTCCATCTCATCGATGTTTCTTATGTAACCTCTCAATTCATTCAAAGCATTTCTCCACACTAGGGGATCAGATATTCCCCTCATACAACCAGCTATTGTGACAATTGCAAGTGGGAGACCACCACATTCGCAGACAACATCCTTCATAATCGACTCTAAATTTGGATTGGGCAACATGTCTTGTCCGACTTTGCTTAAGAATAATTGCATCGCCTCATCCGTTAAAAGATAGGGCACTTGGACTTTCTTACAATCCATTTCTCGAACAACCTTTGCGGAGCGTGTTGTCAACACTAACTTGCATCCATTATCTGTTGTTGGCTCAAGGATTCCAACATCCTCAAAAGAGAAGCTGCTCCATACATCATCTAATATTAGCAAAAAGCTCCCTTGTTTCCTCAACATTTCTAATAGCTCTCCAGCCCTAATAGTTGTATTTTTATCATCCGACAAGGTTTTTTCTAATTGGCTTGCAATGTCATTTTGTAGCCGGCGAACATCAAAGTCTTGGGATACAGTTGCCCAAATCAATTTCTTAAACTTATCTTCTTTCAACAACCTATTATGGACATGCTTCATTATGGTTGTTTTACCGATTCCTCCCATCCCACTCACTCCAATCATTCTAACTTCATCCCCCATCAAATACTTACGAATTTCCTCTCCCACATTAGTTTCACCTGTTATTTCTGGTGTTGGTAGTTCAGCAGCTATGGTCGAGGAGTCGTTAACCACCAAGCTCCCGGAGAACTGACCTTTATCATATACTGTCTTCATTGCTTGAGTCGTTTCATCAAGAAGCTTCCCTAAGCAAGAACGAAAGAGGTATGTCCCTTCACTGACTTTGTCTTCAACACGTTGAGCATGATCAAGCTTCTCCTCTACTTTGTTGAACCAACTTTCAACTTCCAGCTTTGGCTTTTTCCCAGGACGATGCTCGTCTTGCAATTGTTGATGAATATCCATCTTGCGGTTATTTAAATCTGCTTGAGCTTGTTTGAAATCATCCACATATTCACTGAATTTTCTGTGGTATCTGAGATACTTTCTGGCTGATTGACCAATGGGATCAATGATTTGTCCAATCAAGTCCATATTATAGCTTGTCCCTGCACCAAATTGTGGTATTGATTCGTTGAAGAATGGATGCAGAGACATATCACGTTTATGAAGTAAAGGAAAATAAGGTAGTATACCCTAAATTTATTTTAATAATTTTACTTAGAAAAATCAAATTATGCAGTACCAATGTAAAGAAAAAAGTTAAAATTTTTAGCTTATTAACCCATTTGATATAAAATCCTCAGCCCTTAAAAGACATTCACGATCATGAGCTATGTGTGAAAAGTGCAATAACAGAAGGAAACACAGAATTATTCTACAATCTACACCACAATCAAATGCAAAACAATTAAAAGGGAAAAATAAACTTCACCAGTATTAAGATGGTAAGCAAATATTCTTGCAATTTGTGTGAATAAAAATAAAGGGAGATTAAGAAAGTAGCTGACCTCACAGACAGATAGTTATTGGAATAGTAGAAGTTGGGGAGAAGAAAGGTCCAGAAAGTAATACAACCAGTAAACTTGCTTGCTATTGTCAGCACACTAGCACTCTGCTAAAAGAAATTTACGTGGAGAAAGAAAGCAATATTTTTAAGGTTAGAGTTCATATTTCGAGACCATTGCTAATTGCTTCACTACAGTCTTGTTATGTATAAGAAATTGCCTGACAAGGGATCAAGTAAATAAAATTACTCACTGTTCAGGAGAATGAAAGGAAGAAAAGAGCTTAAGAGCTTGTTAGAGCAGGCTGATACTTCCTGAAAGATCGATGTTGGCTAGACCAGAGAAAGAAAACAAAGGGCAGTGAATTGGAGAAAAGCTGAGAACAGAAGCAGCACTTAATGCTCCTTGCTAAATTATATGCTCCCTGCAAAAGTGATGGAAAAACGAAGAAATTAAAAGGTAGGAGGGGGAGTCAATGAAATTGTTTAGGAAATAGCAGAGAAATAATGCAATGGTCTTTGGCTGATTCCATCGTTCTTCGGACACTATGATAGGTAGTTGATTTTGCTCAAGTCAGTGTTTAGTATTTTCTTGGTTATTAGATTGTTAGCTTTATTGGGTTATTTTATTGCGGTGTTGGCAAACAATTCCTTTTTTTTAAAATAGACAGTTTTAAAGTAACACTGCCACAAAAAATAAAGCCATTGCAGAGTTGAAGACACCCATCTGAAAGTCCTCACCAATCATTGAAATATATTCAAGAGTAGAGAAAATGGGATAATGCTTCAGATTAATGAAAATATGTAGGAAAAATGCCTATAACCTTTAAGAAATGTTGTTGAAGAATGAATCCTGTGGACGGTGGTGATTTACTACCAAATGACTCGAGTTTAAATCTTACTAAAACTGTATCCCCGTGATCTTAGCAGAGGCATACTGGAGAAGAGAAAAGATTGAACTTGAACTATGGTTGCCTGATGAATCCTGTTTCAGTTTGTATTCTGTCTTGTGAGTATGAGACTGATGGTTAAGTGTAGGCAGACTTAATGGCAGATATGATGTGATTTTGTATGCCTATGCCATTGCCATGTATAAATATCAAAAAATGAATATAGAAAGTACGATGTTTTAGGTTTTAACAGAATCATGGCTTGTTGCTCTTCCCTGTTTTTTCTGGTTCACTAAGCTGAGACTTTCATCTAACCGCGTCTGTGCACAGCTTTGTCACAGACCCATGATGTGAAAAACATCTAGTCCTTAGGCAAGGGGCCACTACTCTTCTGCCTTTCCTTTTGCATAAAAACAAGCCCTATGAGTTGGACCCTAGTCATGATTTATTTTTTATGATAAAAAATTCGAAGAGAAAATAGGAAAGGGGTTTGTTACCTTTTTTTTAAAAGGATTTTTAATATTTTTATTATTTATTTCTTAATTAAATATAAACGTAAATAGTAAAATTTTTGAAAAATTATATTTAGAATATTTAATTTTTAAAGTGACAATGTATATGATCTTTTGTGTATATAAAATAAGATAATAAAAATTAATATTATAATTTAATTATTTATCTATTTCAAATCAATTTTGATTTATCTTTTACATTATATTATTTTATTGGTTATGTCTACTCATTCCTTTCTGTGATGTGTAGACACTTAATTTATATATTATGTTTATTTTTTATCTATTTTATTTTTATTTCTTTCTCTTCATTAGGCTATATTAGGTCCAATTTTCTTTCAACCTCCTTTCGGCTTTCAAAGGATGTCGGAAATGCTTTTAAGTAGGCTTTGAAAATCCTTAAAACCCAAAGGCCATTTTGGTTTTTTTTTCTAAAAAAATAATAATAAAAAAAATTAAAAGAAATTGAATTACTGTCACATCAGGTATCACGAATTATGTTTTTTTATTTAAATATGCTATAGTTGTATTAACATTTGAGTAGATACTTCCACACAAAATAGTCAATAACTCATTTGGATTGGAACAAACATCAATAAGAATCACAAATTAATTTAAGGTAACACAACATTAAAATCATAGAATATAACAAATGTCATATTTACAATTGCATGGAAAATATTTTATTAATATCAAAATAAGAACAAAGAGATCAAGATACATTATCGTCGGGTCATACAGACAACCCTAAATTATTCATTACAGATATATTTTTATTAGTGAGACAATTTAACAATCCATTGACTACTTAAGTTTGTTTGAATTCATCCACGTATTGACTGAATTTTTTTTGGTATTTTAGATACTTTTTTACTGGTTGACCAATGAACTTAATAACCTCAATGATTGTTCCAATCAAGTCCATATTAGCTTGCCCCTACACCAAGTTGTGGTATTGATTCATTGAAGATTGGATGCGGGGGCATACTAAGTTTATGAGGCAAAGGAATTAAAAAGGGAAATTGATTGAAGATATTATAAAGTAGTAGACAAAAATTGTATAATAATTTTAGTTAAGAAAATCAAATTACGCAGTGCCAATGTAAACATAATATAAATATTTGAGCTTATAAACCCATTTGATATGAAATCCTCAACCCTAAAAAGACGTTGACAATCATGAGCTATGTGTGAAACAGAATGATTCAACAATCTACTGCTTAGGAAAAACAAAGAAATTAAAAGGTAGGAGGGGGAGCCAATGAAACTGCTTAGGAAGTAGCAGAGAAATAATGCAATGGCCTTTGGCTGATTCCGTCTTTCTCTAGACACTATGATTGCAAGTTGATTTTACTCGAGTCATTGTTTAGTATTTTCTGGGTTATTAGATTGTTAGCTTGACTAGGTTATTTTATTGTAGGATCGGCAAGCATTTTTCTTATTAAAAATGTTTTCATATTTTACCTACTTCACCATGTTGATTTTGTTTAATCAGAAACTTGATCTATTAATTGCAGTCTTGCTGACAAATTACAGAGTAATTAATCCAAGAAAACTCCCTTTTGATATGTATATATCAATGAATATATATTAGAAGACAAAATATAGCTCATTGTTTTGCTTTTATAAAATATTGTTATGATTAGAAAAGTTAAATAAGAATTTGGATGGTAGTCTGGATTTTGGAGAAATTAAAGCTGCAAAAACTTTAGAAAATGATATATGATCATCTTTGCCTTCTGAATTAATGACTATGATTGCAACTCAATTTTATTCAAGTCATTGTTTAATATTTTCTTGGTTATTAAACTTTTTAGCTAAATTGGGTTATTTTATTCTAGTGTCCGCAAACATTTTTTTTTTTTACCCACTTGACCATGTTGGTTTAGTTTAAACAGAATCTTGATCTATTAGTTGCAGCCTTGCTGACTAATTATAGAATAATTAAGCCAAGAAGTCTTGTTTCGTTTTCCTTCACCAATATCTTACTTTTCCCAAGGAAAAAAAAAACAAGGAGCCTTTTCCAAGTGATGATTCAGACCAAATACAGACGGTTTCAAAGTAGACAGTGCCACAGAAATCAAGTCATAGCAAAGTTGAAGACACCCATCTGAAAGTACTGACTAGTAATTGAAAAAATATAAGATCGGAGAAAATGCAAAGAAAGAAAGAAGCAGGCACCTAATAAGATCACCATTTTCAGTTTTTACAATCATTATGGAAGACAAAGAAAGCTTCTAGCCCTGTTGAGACTTGATGAGCCTAGACAGCTATAGCTTTTCAGCAGAGAAATGGTTTTGTATGGTGTATGCATGACTGAATTGCGACAGTGTAATCAACTTCTTGTTTGGTTTTAAAGCAGGGCAGGGGCAACTAGGCAACTACAATATATCATAAATTGCATCTAACTGAAACCTTGTAAAATGGAAGGAGAAAGGTAAAGAATAGGCACTGATATGATCATGAACAACATGCATCAATCCAAAAAATTATACAACATAAAACATACTTTCAAGCTATAAGTCCATGACCTTTTGAGCGTGCAAAGAGATCTTAACAATAACTAACTGAAAAAATAAAATGAAAACTGAGAGGATCTGCTTACACTGACTGTAAGGTAATCATACAGCCAAAGCAAATTACACTGCAAAAACCTAACATTATGAAGTAAGAAGTTCCGTGATGAATCTTCTGTTCTGATTCAAAAAGTTTTTAAATTTTGAAATGGTGAGTACAACTCAGCGAATCCAACTTCACAACATTGAAATTGAAAGCATATTTCTTCCATTTGACAATTGAGGAACAAATCTACACATTTATACATTCGAAACTAAGCCATAAGATTCCTGATTTTCCTTTCTACAAAGACTAGGGAACAATCAAATGTCAATTCAAAGGAGACTAAACTGCTTCTATGATGAATCTGTTCTTTTCTAGCATAAAGTGTTATGCCCCAAACCCAAGGTTTAGGACATAATAGATGCCACGTACATATGAGACAAATCCCATAAGCATGTATGGCAACAATATCACCACAATCTTTTCAAAATTTACATCTTACAAAACCTCAAGTCTCAAAATATAATATTAAAATACAGCCTTTCAAAAGATACAAAATTTTGATCTAGCTAACATTTGCTTAATAAACTAAAAAGTTATTACTCACATCAAAGTTTATAATTATTCAAGGGCATATGCTAATCTTGCTAACCAAAACTCTCACCAAGCAAGTCTAACCCCCAAACATGCAAAGATGCTAAAATCTATAAAATGATGAGAATTAATAGAATGAGTACAACCACTCAGTAAGTAACTAACATCCCTTCAATCAGGTTAAGTATGTTCAAAACATTTAGGCTAAAATTACTAATACATATGTAGGTATCGAAACAAAATTGTGGGTAATTTCATTCAAAACATATATTACAAAATTTCATTTTTAAATTACAAAAGCAAATATAATTTCGCTTCAGATAACATATCTAACACAAATTTGAAACTTTCATATAATAAAACAAAACACAATTTCACACTAATTTCATATTTTTATTGGTCTCCTGTAACATGGTATGGCCATACTGAATCCCTATGGCATAAGTCATAATCATAATAGAAACCACAATTAACCCCAGTGGCATAGGTCATAATCATATGAAAACCACAATTAACCATAGTGGAATGGGTCATAAGTATATCAGAAGCAACCATTGACTGCTGTAAATAGATATCACAAATATCACTATTTTGTAACTGGTGGTGCAGTTGGGAGATCGATCTCTAATTACAAAATATATGTCGACATGGCCAACATTTAACCCTTATTGGCAGGATCATAACATAGCCATACTAAGAGACAAAACAGAAACATATATTTTTAGATTACCCGAATTTCATAAAATAGTGTATCCACTTTCTCAAAACATATCTCATGCACATAAAAAACATAATCATTTTAAACTGTATATTCACAGATATAGTCATATATGCATGCATTAATAAAAATCACGTTCTAGAACAAAATCGAAATCATATTCCAAAAAACAATATAGAGATCAT
This sequence comes from Theobroma cacao, assembly GCF_000208745.1. Taxonomy (NCBI): domain Eukaryota; kingdom Viridiplantae; phylum Streptophyta; class Magnoliopsida; order Malvales; family Malvaceae; genus Theobroma; species Theobroma cacao. The sequence continues at coordinate 5,241,389 of NC_030856.1, forward strand.
ATTTACTTACATATATTATCAAGCTCACCGATTTAACACATCATAAGACAAAATATCATATACACGTATAAAAATCACATTGAGACAAATTCTTTTAAGGTGCGAAAACACCAAAGGGATATTAATATCTTACCTGATTCGTTAAAACAAAATCAAAAGACCATGAGTTAGAATTCTCTCGAAGCCTATTAATTCAAAATACTCAAAATTAGAAACCCACATTGCTAACTTATCAAAATGAACCATGATTCTATACTTGTCATTCTAAGGTATTTAGGGTGTAGCATCTCTTTCGCTAACCGAAAATCAATTTTAATTTCTTTAATAATTTATAAATACATAAAACATTCAAAACTTAGAAACTCATAGATTATAGTACAAAATTAGTCACAATATGAGGTTGCGGGGAAATATTTTAAATACAAATCAAAATTTAGTTTTTGGAGACTTCTAATAAATTTTTCAAAATATGCCAATTCAAAAATAATTTGTCAAAAAGATATTTATTTATTCAAAAATTCACTAATATTTAAATAGCTTAAATTTTTGAGATTTCTAGCAAAATAGGCTGAATATGGGTCAGGAATAATTTTAAAAATGAATTTTCATAACTTTTGAAATTACAAATTTTTATGATCGTTTAGCTTATTTCAAGCACTTATAGTTTACAATCTAAGTTGAAACCAGAGGTGTAATAAGCATTACATTGAACCTTAAATAACATATTTGAAAACCCAAATCCATTTCAGAATAAAGATTGTCAAAAACACAATTTTCAGAAGCAAGAAGTTACACTATCACTGAAATACACAATTTCCATATTTTGCTTGAGTCATTGTTTACTATTTTCTGGGTTATTAAATTGTTAGCTTTATTGGGTTATTTTATTGTAGCGTCGGCAAATATTCTTCTTATTAAAAATGTTTTTATAGTTTTCCTACTTCACCATGTTGGTTTTGTTTAATCAGAAACTTGATCCATTAGTTGCAATCTCGTTGACTAATTACAGAATAATTAATCCCAGAAATATCCCTTTTCATATGTATATATCAATGAATATATATTAGAAGACAAAATATAACTCATTGTTTTGCTTTTTTAAAATATTGTTATGATTAGAAAAGCCAAATAATAATTTGGAGAAATTAAAGCTGCAAAAACTTTAGAAAATGATGTATGATCATGTCTACCTTTTGGATGAGTATGATTTTGCAAGTCAATTTTATTCAAGTCATCATTTAATATTTTCTTGGTTATTAAACATTTTAGCTAAATTGGGTTATTTTATTCTAGTGTCGGCAAACATTTTTTTTTTTACTATAAATGGTTTCATATATTTCCCACTTGACCATGTTGGTTTAGTTTAATCAGAATCTTGATCTATTAGTTGCAGTCTTGCTGACTAATTCCTGAATAATTAAACCAAGAGGTCTTGTTTCGTTTTCCTTCACCAATATCTTACTTTTCTCAAGGAGGAAAAGCGAAGAGCCTTTTCCATGTGATGATTCAGACCAAATACAGACGGTTTCAAAGTAGACATGCCACATGCAGAAATCAAGTCATAACAAAGCTGAAGACACCCATATGAACGTCCTCACTAGTAGTTGAAAAATATAACATTAGAGAAAATGCAAAGATAGAAGAAGCAGTACTTGCACTCGAACATTTGACTAATTGATTAATGTATGATCCCTTTACCTAGAGAGTCAGATTCGAATCCCTTTCCTTCAATTAAAAAACAAAAACAAATATCTAGTCAGATTTTCAGTTTTTACAATCATTGTGGAAGACAAAGAAAGCTTCTAGCCCTGTTGAGACTTGATGAGCCTAGACAGCTATAGCTTTTCAGCAGAGAAATGGTTTTGTATGGTGTAATGTATTAGTAAATTGTGACAGTGCAATACATATTTTGTTTAGTTTTAAAGCAGGGCAGGGGCAACCTGGCAACTACAATATAGCATAAATTGAATCTAACTGAAAACCTTGTAAAATGGACGAAAGGTAAAGATTAAGCACTGATAAGATCTGATCAACGTGCATCAAACCAAAAATTGTACAATAAATATCAATTTCATAACAGAATGAACCTATTAACGAGTTTAAAGCATTTATCCGAACTGGATTCTTGAATAAGCTGAATTGTCCCTTCCAATGGAGTGGAGAGAGGCAGGCTTCATTTATTTGGCGATCGTTTCCTTTTCTTCTGCTTCTATGATGTATCTGTTCTTTTCTAGCATAAAGTTCAGCCAAAATTGTAAGTGAACGGCTATCTTGCTGCAAAAGGATCATCTCTTGACTTTTTGTCCTTCTTCGATCTGATAAGTTACTGAAGGAAAACGAAGCAACCAAATATACTTCGTATGGAAAGCTATGAGCACCAACAACTAAGAATCATTTGCTTGTTGCTAGGCTAGTTTATGCGTTCCCATTGTCGAGAGCTGCTACAGGATTGATTAAGAGTTCCCAGAATCTCCAAACTCATCTGATGGACCTGGAGTTTCTAAGGCGAGAGGATCTTGATGCATCGGACTCTGCAGACAAACTCTCTGAAATGGACCAGACGTTAAAACTGTCAAGAGAAGGACTAACTAAATTGAAAATCACGGGACCTGGCAAATCCCCAATGTTACAAAAATTTAATATATACCATGGATTTGGTCCTATGGCTCAGATCTTGTTCACTGAGGCAAACAATGAAAATAAGAGATGGGAAAAGGAATGAAAGGGCTTACTCCCATGGGTCATCTCCTACTGGCAGAACATCATTCTCATGATCCGCATAGACTAGTTACCAGCCTGCTCTCCCTCGGTCTTCCAGCTGCCCCTTTATGCCAAACCTACGAGCCAGATCTTGTTTGAGGTCATCATAACAACCTGAGTAACGGATTACATCTATTGATCTCCCTACAGCTCCACGTTTGTCCACTTTGAAAAGGTAAGTACGTAAATTGGAACCCTTGACCACTGAGATGAAAAGAAAAAGTATTTACCGTGTGTGCATGAGTGGTGAGTGCGCACACTTACTTTTGTGGAGTAGGATCAAAAGAGGTAGAGAAACTGACTCAATGTGATTGTTAACTTTAGGACAACATACCTGTTCATCTGTAGATTTCCTGATGCCCACCATTCTTTTGAATCCACGTAGATTTCCTGGAAAGGAGGAGGAGTTGATGGTTTTCTCTTGTCAAGCTCGAGCAGGGAAAGATATGAGGAATCCTATATGAATGTGTTGGAGAGAATTACAAACCATTACTCCATTTTTACTAAAAATGCTCTTCAATTTGATATATTAGCTAATGCCAATTTCCTTAGTTTGGAAGAGTAAATTTGATGGTATTTTGTCACAACATATAACAGTAATCTCTTCCATGTAGTGCAGAACCCACTTAGCTGAGAATAAGTTCCACAATCCCATAGAATAATAAGGCAAGACTTAAAAAAAGTTTCAAAGTAGAAAAAAAAAAAAAACAACTTAGAACAGGACAATGCAACCAAGAAAAAAGGATCACATCTCTAATTCTTAGTCTCTGAACAAGGATAATAAAAACGTTCTAGTGTTGATAGACATGTATTAATCACTGAATAAAGTAGTTCACCACCTTACTTCAAATCCAATCATACAACAAAACTTAGTCTCTGGTTTTGATGGTAGAAAACCAACACACTTTTTTTGAGAGTCTGGAATAGAGCTTAACAATCACAATTTGGAAGAGTTCAACAAACAAACACTAATTGGTGAAGAAGAAAGGGATGAATTGAATCTAGATTTACAATGCACAGAACATCAGAAATCAAGATGTTTGAATTGCGATTTTACTTCAGTATTTGGGCTAGAAAGTAATATAACCAGCAACATTCCTTGCCACTGTCCCCAAACTAGCTCTATGCCTAGAGAGATTTACACGAAGAAAGAAAGCAATATTTTTAAGGTTAGACTTTTTTTCATCACAATTGCAAAATAATTGCTTCAATTATTTTGTGGAATTATAACATATTCTGAAAGGAAGAAGAGATTGAGAATTGTAAAGTATTCAATTCTATTAGGAATTAAGAAGAATATTTTCAATGAAAATTACTGTAAATGCAATCAGAATTTTTATATTACTATAAAAATATAATTAACAATATGTTTTCGTCAATCAAAAGTTTTACTAACATATATTGTAAATAAAGATAAATGATAAATTAAAAACTTGTTCTTGCCTAATGTATTGGGAATTGTAAATTTCACTATGAGTTTAATATGTAACAATAATAAAAAAAATTTCTGATAAAACTTGATATTTACGAAATGAATTTTTTGTAATGTTTTGCAATTGATTCTTTCATATATTTTTATCTACATATATATTGCTGAAAACCTATAATTTCCTGATCTTAATTTTTAATTAGATAAATTAGATAGATAAAAGTATACATTAGAAAATCTTATAATGTCACAATTCAAATTCTTAATTTTTTAAAACTGAAACAATTTTAAATAAAACCTTTCATCCATTTTTCTTTTGAGAAAAATTAATGGACTCAAAGGTGTACTTCTATACATTTTAAAGCCTCTTTTTAACATTTTCTTCTTAATTTCCCTTTTATTGGTGGTTGATCTTAAAGAAAAATAAGAAGAGAAGGAAAGAGGGAAAGAAACAAATATACAAGGAAGGGGGAAAAGAAAAGAAAAAAAAAACTAGGAGGAACCTAAAACAATATTGTTTTAAATTTTTTTTTTGTTAAGCTATCGTTTTGTAGTTAATTTTCCAAATGGAGTTGGATTTAAGATTTTGGAATAAAAATTTAATTTGAATTTCATTGTTGTGAAATAGAATTTTTTTTATGAAAAGGATATAATTTTTTAGAGTTTTCTTTGTAATTTACCATTTCAATATTTGTTTGATTTACTCTAAGCAATTCAGGAACATCAGTTGGTTTTGTCCTCAATTACATGTTGTACAATAAATGAACCCAATGTCCCTGTGTCTCGGTTGCAAGGCATAGAACTTCACTTGGAAGGTTTAGACCTTAGATTATGCATTACAAAATCAATCATAGCATGGCATCTTAAAAGATGATGACAACATTAAAACTTTTTCGGAATAATGAAAATACTGTGCGTGATTTAGAAAATCAGCCTTGAGATCAATTATCATATATGCCACTTACAAAGCAATGAATGATTTTCTAAGCTGCTAAGTTACTTGACAAAGCAATGAATTCTCTTGCTAAAAATTAAACAAGCATGTGGCAATAGGAAATATTGAAAACTTACCTGCCTTGAATTTCTTGTGTTCTTTGAATGACCAAAGAAGCTAGGAAAGAAGAAACAATGAATTTTCAGCTCTTTTCACCACAGATTTTATGAAAACTCAGAGGATATGGCAGTGGCTATAGGGAAGAAGTAATTAGAAATATCAGAATCAACCAAAATATGTTCAATGTATATCTCATGTAGCAAAGCTTGTTGGAGACATGATCCTCAGCGGGAAAAGAAAGGTTTAATTAGTTCAAGTAAAGGTGATGCTGAAGGCTACTTCTCCATTACAAGAAATGTATCAGATGCTAATCATCCGTAACAAGAAAAGTTGCATCCAAGTAAAAGTTTATGCCTTAATTAGACAGAGAGCTCTATGTTCCTTGAGCTTCTCTTGATTCATTGAAAGCAATGATTTCATTCAAAATTTTTATATGCATGTCCAAACTTATACCTTTATGCAATAAGTAACCCTCTCCAATAACTTCTAATATTACATATTCTTTGTAAATCTCAAATCTTGTATAATTGTCTATACTTGGAAATTTTGATACAAGCTCTAATTAAGGTTTGAACCTGAAACTTAAAATGTTGTAAGACTTTCTTCTCATTGTTGAGACAATACTTCATTGGCTTTACTCATCTTTTTATCAATGAGACAAGTTAATTCTTGGTAGGAAATACTATAAAATATGTACTTTCTAATTATAGGTCAATTACATTAAACTACAATCGTTTTCAAGATCAAGTAACAGATAAGTTTTAGCAAATATTCGATTGTAGCTGCATAATCAATCGGAACCAACATAGTTTGGTTTCGATAGGTTGATTATTTGAGTTTGAGTATAAGGGATGGTTTTGAAGGTTTATGTTTTCAAATTGTTCGATTGATTATCAAGATCAGAATTTTCTCACCGAACTAAAAAATTGAATCACTATTTTTTCTAAATTAAGTAAACATATAATTATATATACGTAACATTATGATGAGTGTGAAATTACTATAATAACCCTTTATTTATTCCTCAATTTCTCTGAATTCTGTGGAACATTAAGGCCTAAACACCCTTTTAAAATTTCTCCTCTGCTCTCCTAGTCTCCCCTAACTCTCCCGAGCCACGATCCCCCCCACAGCCCCCGACTAGTATAATTTTTTAATTCAAAACAATACTGATCCAATCTAGTAGGAGAATCAAAGTAAAGATTTGAGGTGTTGAAGCTTTTGATTTTCCATTGAAATTTTGGTGAAAGCGTATGGATGACCACTCAAATGTTCTCTATGTGTTATAGTAATCGCGTGTCAATTGGACAAGTGCTACAAAAAATGGAACAATTCTCAAGACTGGAGATATTGTCTGGGTTAGTGGGAAAGGAAGACAAAAGGTGAGCTATGGATTCAATCAAATCCTGCAGTCCAGTAAAAGGTCCTCTATATTGTAGTCTAGCCTTCTCACCTTTAGATTTTCTTTGTCTACATTGGGGAAATAAACACTACAAGGGAAAGTTTGCCGTTGAACCCATTCGGTATCTGTAGGGTAAAATTAGCAAGGAATTTTATGGATCAGTTGGGTTAAACCAGTTGCATTTGTATCATTGGAAGCCAAAGGGAGATAATTGTGAGGTGAAAGAAAAAGGGATGAATAGTTGCAAGTTTCCATGCCATTGATGTTTGGGCTGGTTCTGTTGTTCTTGTTTGATGCTACTGCTAACCATTCCTTGTTCCTCTTCTGATGCTATTATTTCCTCCATTTGGTCACAACCCCAAACAATGATTTGTTCCAAATTGCCCAGATCTTGCATCTAATCTGGCATTTCTCTACTCCAGAAACATTGCTATAAATCACTCATGGGTGAGTCGATACAAAAGCAAAATAATAGTAATAATAAAAACCTTGTAATTTTGATAGACATGCATTAAACACTGAATAAAGTAGTTCGCAACCTTACTTCAAATCATACAACAAAGCTTAGTCTCTTGCTTTGATAGTAGAAAAACCAACAACCTTTTTTTTGAGAGTGTGAAGTTGAGCTTAACAATCACAGTTTGGAAGAGTTCAAGAAACAAACAGAAAAAAGGGTTGAATTGACTCTAGAAATACAAAGTATAGAACATCAGAAGGCAAAATGTTTGAATTGCAATTGTACTTCAGCATTTGGGCCTGCAACCTCCTTTCCCATTGTATGTGTCTAGGGAGACAAAGAAACCGAATAAGTCTGGTAATCTTAGTATTTGTTATAAGCACAGAAAATGAAATGAAAAGAAAATAAGATGAAACTAGATTTTCAATTTTATGAGAAAAAAGGACTCACGTTATGCTTTTAATGACAGTTCTTCAAACAGCTTGCTTCCATTGATTGTTGCGCTTATCCCAAAATTTGAGCAAAGGTAGAAGAACATTCTTAGCATTAGGATGATCCCACTCCACTGATTCCCAGCATTCCTTTGGATGTATACAGATTTCTTTGAGAGAAGCAGGAGGAGATGGTTGACTATTGTCAAGCTCAAGCAGAGGAAGATACAGAGGGATCCTCTTTAGCTTTGGACAACCCCATATCTCAATTCGTTGGAGAGAATCACAAACCATTACTTGGTTTGTTTTACAAATACTTTTCAATTCTGGCAGACGATACAATGTCAATTTCCTTAATTTGGGAAGAGTAAACATAACATTGTTATTGGTACTCATTCCTTCTTTCTCTGATGCTATTATTTCCTCCATTCGTTTGCAAATCCCAACCTCAATCTCTTCCAAGTTTTGGAGATCTTGGAGAACCCACTTTGCTGGAAATAAATTCTTTAATTTTCCACATATAGATAAATAAATTACTTTAAGAGAGGAAAAAGTACCAGGCGTTGGTGGTATTGACTCTCCGACTATGAATTTCAAATTCCACAAACCTGTTAGTCGAAGAACCTCAAGTGTATGGAGTGATGCACACCATGAGGAAAAAATGGACTCCAATTCATGGCAACTTTGAATTGTACATTCCTTCAAGTCAGTTACATTTATTAATCCAAAAAGATTGTTTAAACATGATCTCCCGCCTTTGAACTCAAGTAGTTGTAGTTGCCGAATATCAGATGGAAGAATAATTGGATCTTCAGTATTCATATTAAAACCCACAAATGTAACCATTTTACTATAATCTCTGTCAAAAGAGAGAGACCTATATTTGTTATAGAACCACTGATCAATCAATTTGTGACTCACCCAAATCTGGTGCTTGTTAGGCCTTTTTCTTTGACCAGCATACATGCTCAAGTCATGCACATTAGTGAAGCAACCCTCAAAAAGTTCCAGCTTGTTCAATGTCTTAATCTCTTCCGCTCTTGATGATGCTGGATGAATGATCAAGTGTTGAAGATGATACAACTTCGACAATATTCCATTGGGGATCTCTTCTAACTCAAAGGTAAATCCAAGATTGAGATATCTAAGATTTATCAACATTTCCAAACCTTGAGGGATTTTGTTGATACGTGTTCTTTCAAGATTCAATTTCTTCAAAGCTTGATTCTTTGACAAGGATGGGACATTTTCTAATTTGGAGCATTCACGAAGCAATAATGCTGTGAGATTCTCTAAATTGGAGATAGAATTGGGCAAACTCCAAATCGAATTCAAAGAAAGATCAAGGATCTTAAGATTAAGCATGTGTTCAAAGAAAGATTCTGGAATTTCTTCAAAAGAATTGTTTGAGAGTAACAAAGTTGTAAGCTTTTGACATTTGGGAGATTGCATATTTTGAGGAATTTTTGATATGGAATTCCTCATCAAGGAAACCTTTTCAAGGTCTTCACTCCATTCTTCTTTATCAGGAAGCTCTTCCAATTGCATACCAGCTTTGACCAAAAATCTTTCTCTTGTGATATGCAATGCCATATCTCTAACAACATCATGCATCTTTACGTGTGTACCCTCCCTAACCCTTTCTAACATACAATTTTCTTCGAGCTTCTGTAAAATAGAATTACCGCCACCCTGCATTGCTTGTCTAGTTCCCATTTCATCAACAAGTCCTTGTTCCATCCAATATTCAACTATCTCCTCTTTTTTTATTTCATAATCTTCAGGATATAATGCACAACATAGAAAACAATCTTGGTCTTTTTGTTCCAGACGATCATAGCTGAACTTTAAACATCCAAACACCTTATCTTCCATATCCTGGATGTTTCTAATGTAACCTCTTAATTCATTCAAAGCATTTTGCCACACAAGAGGATCAGATATTCCCCTCATACAACCAGCTATTGTGACAATTGCAAGAGGAAGTCCATCACATTCCTCCACAACAAGTTTCATAATTGATTCTAAAGTTAGATTAAGCAACATGTCTTGTCCGACTTTGCTTAAGAACAATTGCATTGCCTCGTCCATAGAAAGACAGGACACTTGGACTTTCTTACAACCCATTGACCGAACAACCTCTTCTGAACGTGTTGTCAACACTAACTTGCATCCATTATCTGTTGTTGGCTCAAGGATTCCAACATCCTCAAGAGAGAAGCTGCTCCATACATCATCCAAAATTAGCACATAGCTCCCCTGTTTCCTCAACATTTCTGATAGCTTTGCGGCCCTTACAATTGTATTCTCATGATCCGATAAGTTTTCTTTCAACTGGCTTGCAATGTCCTTTTGTAGCCTTCGAACATCAAAGTCTTGGGATACAGTTGTCCAAATCAGTTTATTAAACTTAGCTTCTTTCAACAACCTATTGTGGGCATCCTTCATAATGGTTGTTTTACCGATTCCTCCCATCCCACACACTCCAATCATTCTAACTCCATCCCCCATCAAGTATTCGTAAATTTTTTCTGTTATAGCAGTCGTACCTGCTAACTCCGGTGTTGGTAGTTTAACCCTTATGGTTGAAGGATCATCAACCACCAAGCCATTAGAGAAATGACCTTGACCATATACTTCCTTTATTGTTTGAGTGGTTTCATCAACAAGCTTCCCTAAGCAAGAACGAAAGAGATAGTTCCCTTTTCTGACTTTATCTTCAACATGTTGAGCATGACCAAGCTTCTCCCCCGCTTTCTTGAGCCAACTTTCAACTTCCTGCTTTGGCTTTTTCCCAAAACAATGCTCGTCTTGCAATTGTTGGTGAATATCCCCCTTGCGATCATGCAAATCTGCTTGAGCTTGTTTGAAATCATCCTGGTATTCACTAAATTTTCTGTGGTATTTTAGATACTTTCTAGCTGGTTGACCAATGAACTTAATAACCTCAATGATTGGTCCAATCAAGTCCATATTATAGCTTGTCCCTGCACCAAATTGTGGTATTGATTCGTTGAAGAATGGATGCAGAGGCATATCAAGTTTATGAAATAAAGGAATTAAAAAGGAAATCGATTGAAGATATATGAAGTAATAGATAGAAATTTAATAAATAATTTAACCAGGAAAATCAAATTTTCAGTATCATTGTAAACAAAAAATAAATTTTGAGCTTAGCCACTCATTTATATGAAATCCTCAGCCCTAAACCTGGTAAGCTAAGCTTAGTTCAAGTGGTTGTGATCTGTTAGGTTCGACTAAGGATTTTAGATTTGAGACTAGTGTTGTTTTTTCCCTTTTTCTTTTTTAAAAGAAAACAGACATAATGATCATGAGCTATGTGTCAAAAGTGCAATAACATAAGGAAAGACAATATTATTCAACAATCTACGCCATAATGAAAAGCAAACGAATTAAAGGACTAAAAAAAGAAGGTAAAACATGCTAGCAATTTATGGGAATAAAAGATAATCGGAGGTTAAGAACGAACCTTTCCTGACTGACAGATAGCTATCGGAAGATATGACTAGAACAGTAGAAGATGCAGAGAACAAAGGCAGTGAATTGAAGACAGGCTGAGAACAGAACCAGCAATCAATGTTCCTTGCTAATTTTTATGCTCTCTGCAAAAGTGCTGGAAAAAGGAAGAAATTAAAAGGTAGGAGGGCGAGTCAATGAAACTGTTCAGGAAATAGCAAAGATATACAGCAGCCTTTGTCTGAACTCCACTTTTTCTTTGGACATTTTCTTGGCAAATACAAGGTCTGACTTTGTCTGATTGCCTGTTTCACATTGATGAAATTTCTTCTAATAATCCGGCCAAGTAATGTCTCACGTCAGCTATTCTTTTTTTCCTGAAATGTGAGCTGTTTGATTAAAAGACAAAACATAGTTCATTGTTTTGCTCTTTTAAAATATTGTTATGATTAGAAAAGCCAAATAACAATTTGGATGGTGGTCTTGATTTTTTATGACAATGATTGCAAGTCAATTTTATTCGAGTCATTGTTTAGTATTTTCTTGGTTATTAGATTCTTAGCTAAATTGGGTTATTTTATTGTAGTGTTGGCAAACGTTTTTTTTTTTGGTTAAAAATGGTTTCATATATTTCCCACTTGACCACGTTTGGTTTTGTTTAATCAGAGTCCTGATCAATTGGTTGCAGTCTTGCTGACTAATTACAGAATAATTAAACCAAGAAGTCTTGTTTTGTTTTCCTTCACCAATATCTTACTTTTCCCCAGGAAAAAAAAACAAGGAGCTTTTTCCAAATAGAGTGGTTTTATTTTAATTTGAGTCAGATTATATTGTCATGTTAAAAAAAAAAAACACAATTAGTCATATGTTATCACATTTAAAAAAAATCTGTTAATTTTATCTACATTAGTTTAAAAAAAAATCAGTAAGGCATGTTTAAACAAAAGCAGTTTACACATTTAAAGGAAAAGAGGTAAGGTCAATTTATTTTATCACATACGAGAAAGTTAAGGTTAGTTTAGTACGATTAAAGGAAAAAAATACAGAGAAAAAAAAATCATTTGAGAGAAACTAATCCTAGAGAAGAAAAAGGCAGAACAAGAAAAAAAAATCTTTTCAAGAAAGCAAGGTATGATTAGGCTTTAATTTTAGTTTATGTTTCTTTAACTTCTTTTCAAATCCAATACTGTTCTAGTGACTTTCCGATCGCATGATGGGTACCAATTGAAAGGTCTTGAAAAGATCTTTCCAATGGTTTATGTAGCTTCTCGTTTGGCTTTGTGGTTAGGAAAATACAAATTTTTGAAGCTGACTAGAAACTTGATTTTCAACAGTTTTCACAACTCAAATTTTGGGTCATCAGAACTTCATATTTAGGTAACATTTTTGGTTATTTGTTTAAGGCCTTTTGTAGTATGAAATGAGATATTTAATCTGGCGTCAATGGCTCAGTTAGAAGCTTCATGTGTTAAGAGAATTGAAACCTCAAATTAGGCTCGTTGATACTGGAAACTCAGAAATCTGAGTATTTTTGTGACGATTTTGAGAATTTTAGCCTTCGAAACTTAAGAATTTTTTGTTCTTTTTAATCGAAAAAAATTTTGGTGTTGTAGTATGATATGGATATTTCAAATTGGTGTTGATTTTATTATTGGAAATAATTCGGGTTAAGAGTTATAAGAGCTCAAAGTAGGCCAAATGACCATCTAGATTTTAAAAATTTTAAAAAATAGAAAATTCCTTTTAATTTTTTAAAAAATTTTGATTTTAATTAATATGTGATACATTCTGTTGTAAACTTCATAAATATTGGATATTCGATTTCTACTATATTTTTATATCTGAAAGTATATATCCTTATATTTTATAAATTTATTTATTAAAATATCAAAAATTAATGAAAAATTATAAATATGATTTTTATGAATGAAATTAGTGTTATCTTTCTATCAAAAATTAAAATCTTTACTAATTTGAAGATTTAAGTATAAATATCAATTTTATTTGATTTTTATTAACTGAAAAAAATATTACCTTATTAATTGAAAATGTTTTTAAATTGCAATAGAGGTTGCTATACACCTTAAGTGCTTAGGATGGTCAATGAAAAGTCGCTTGTCAAATTCATCTGCAAATTCAGTCCTGATATTTGTTTACATATTTCTTGAAATATTAGGCAACTAGGAGGATTTTTTGATTTGCTACTTGAAAGTGAAATCGACAAAATTAGGTAAGTGATTGATATACCTTCGGTGTTTTCATACCCTATAAATTAGCCTCAATGTGAAATTGAATTTCTTATATTATGTATAATATGCTTTGTCTTATGATATGTAAAAAAAATAGGGTTGAGCATGCAAAATATATATATATATATATATATATATAT
>NC_030856.1:5254797-5371960 GCF_000208745.1 Theobroma cacao
ATATATATATATATATATATATATATATATATATATATATATATATATATATGACTTTCGTATGTTAGATTTTAGAATGTGAATTTTGCAAAATACAATTTCTGATTTTGAAATATAAATATGATTTTTGTCTAACATATGCATGGATGATTATCTTTATGATTACATACATAAATACTTAGTTTGAAATAAATATGCTTTTGATGTGTACAATATGTGTTTTGTGAAAGTGAATATTACCGTTTTATGAATTTGGGTAATCAAAAAAAAATATTTTGTTTTGTCTCCTAGTATGGCTATGTTATAATCCTGCCAATGATGGTTAAACGTTGGCCATGTCGACATGTATTATGTGATTAAAGATCGATTTCTCAACCGCATCACTGGTTATAGAATAGTGGTATTTGTGATATCTGTTCAGAGCAGCCAATGATTGCTTCTGATATACTTATGACCCATGCCACTGGGATTAATTGTGGTTTCGATATGATTATAACCCATGCCACTGGGATTAATCATGATTTCTGTTATGATTATGACTTATGCCGTAGGGGTTAAGTATGGCCATAGTATGTTGCAGGAGACCAATAAAAATATGAAATCGATGGAAAATTATGGTTTGTTTTGTTATTTGAAAGGTTTAAAATTGTGTTAGCTATCTTATCTAAAACGAAAATATGTTTGCTTTTGTAATTCAAAAATGAAATTTTGAAATATATGTTTTGAATGAGATTACCCAAAATTTTGTTTTAATACCTATACATGTATTAGTAATTTTGGCCTAACTATTTTGAACATACTTAACTCGGCTGAAGGGATGTCAGTTACTTGCTGAGTAGTTGTACTCGTTCCTGTAATTCTTATCATTTTTACATATTTCAACACATATTCATGTGTGGGGATTAGACTTGTTCGATGAGAGCTTTGATTAGCAAGATTAGTACATATCTTTTGACATTTATAAATTTTGATGTAAGTATTCAAATTTTAGTTTGTAAAGGGATGATAGCTAGATGAGAAATTTGTATCTTTTGGAGGATTATATATACATTATATTATTTGGGGATTTGAGGTTTTGTAAAGAGTAAAAATTTGAAGAGATTTTGAAGTTATTACATTTAGTTTAGTAAGATATAATTGCTTTACATGCTTATGGGATTCATCTCATGAGTATGTGATGTTTGTTAGGTTCCAAAACTTTGGGTTTGGGGTGTGACAGGGTGAAAGAGAAAGAAGGGAGTTTTTGGCAAGATTTTAAGAAAGTTCTCATGCCGGCAAGCAGCGATGACGACGATGGCCACTAGCCGCACTTTAGAGAGATAGTGAGGGAGAGAAATGAGGAGAGAGAGAGAAGAAAATGAAGATTTTATAGTAAGGGTTAGGTTGAAGGCACCACAACGTGCCGTTTAGATAAAGAAAAAAAGAAAAGAAATCAAAAAATAGGAAAAGGAAGAAAAAGCTAGGCATGGTGGTGAAGGCTTACGGTGATTTGTTCGGTAGTCTATGTGTCAATTAGCAAATAATATAGGAATGAAAATAAAATATATGTATACATATATATAATATTCATTATATTATTAGATTAATGTATTAGAAAAAGAAAAACTTTTAAGAAAAAAGACATATATATAAAAGTAATATGATAAAATAAAAAAATAAAATGTATTATTTGGGTTATATCGATGATGGAATATTTGCTCGTGACGTAAGAAATCACAATCTCGATTCAATTTTTTTAAGTAAGAGGTTTAATTAAAACTTCACCAGTATGATGGGGGAGCTTTAGTTTTTAAGTCTCAATATTTTTAATCTAAGTAACACTTTAAATTAGTAAGATAACAATATAGGAAATTGTTAGCTTAAAATAGAACATAAAATATTTATATCTAAAAGAAATAAATAAAATATAAAATATTTATTATTTTAAGATATAATGAAGTATTCATAATACAAAATATATTTTGAGTTATACCGATGATGAAATATTTACTCGGGACGTGAAAAGTTGCAATCCAGAATTAATTTTCTTACATAAGAGACGACTTGTTTTTGTCTTCGCTAATCTGTTCTCAGAGAAATCTTGTTATGGCTCCTACTTGATGTTGATTTATGATGTTGTCTTCATAGGTAGGATGTTTTGCTTTAAGGTCATTAGACTATGGCCCGTTCGTTGCACGGTCCTCTTTTTATCTGTTTTTTTCTTTCTCTTTCTACCTCTCTTTTTCTTTCCCTTGTTCTCTTTTTTCCTATGCCCTCCACGTTAAAGGAGGAAGCCCCTTTGAGGCTTCCTTTTAAGTATGTTATAGATTTATTTTTGTATTCTTGTGCCAATTTTGTCTTTGGCAACGAGAGCTTCTTGTTTAGCTTAGGTTCTGATCATGTGTAAGCTGCCAATGTCTCCCTCAGCAGCTACCTTTTGTCAACTGTACAGTCTCCTCATTGCCCAAGCCAATTTACAGTATGCCATGGGGAGTCAATGAAACTGTTGAGGAACAGTATGCCAATTTACAGACTTCTAATGGCATCCGTGGGCTAAAGCGGCATAATAATACCCGCTTTTCAAAAAAAAAAAAAGTTCCTTGGTAATCTTTCCACTCTCTGCAAAAGTGATGGGAAAACGAAGAAATTAAAAGGTAGGAGGGGGAGTCAATGAAACTGTTAAGGAAATAGCAGAGAAATAATGCAATGGTTTTGGCTGATTCCAACTTTCTTTAGACACTATGATTGCCAGTTGATTTTACTCGAGTCATTGTTTAGTATTTTCTTGACTATTAGATTGTTAGCTTTATTGGGTTATTTTATTGTAATGTCGGCAAATAATTTTCTTTCTTTTTTTATTTTAATACAGACAGTTTTGAAGCAACACTGCCACAAAAAATCTAGCCATAGCAAAGTTGAAGACACCCATCTGAATGTCCTCACCTGTCATTATGTAAGGGTCAAAACTCTTTTGCTTTTCCTTTTGGATACAAAACACAAGCGTTATGAACTGGACCCAAGTCATGATTTGTTTTCTATGATAAAAAAATCAAGAGGAAAATAGAAAAAGGAATTGTTACTTTTTAAAAAGAAAGGACTTTCCATATTTTTATTATTTATTTATTTTAAACATGAATAGTATTTAAATACAAAAGTAAATAGTAAAATTTTTGAGAAATTATATATAAAATATGTAATTTTTAAAATGACAATGTATATGATTTTACGTGTATATAAAATAATTAAAATTGATACTATAGTTTAATTATTTATCCATTTCAAATCAATTTTGATGTTTTCTTTTACCTTGTTAAAACTAGAATATATCTCAGCTTCAATGGAGGGTGACTTGATGATGGTTTGAATGGGTGGAGATGAGGTCACGAGCAACGGCATGTGACTAGTTTAAAATAGCAGTTTATGTATTGGTTATTTTCAGTTTTTTGTCTTCAGCATTATGTCAATTTAGCAACATGGATTTACCATGCTGAGTTGTGCTTGTTAGGATGTCAGCCACTAATATCATGCTACAACTAGGGGCAGCCCAATAAGTTCAAAGGCCTAAAACGAAATATTTAAATGAGGTTTTTTTTTACTGAAATTAAAAAAAATTGTTAAAATTTTATTCTTCTAGTTTTTTTAGATGTAAAATTTCTAATTAAACTTTTACAATCAAGTTCTNCCAGATTTATATTTTCGATTTGACATAAGGTACAAAAATATTTAACTATTAGAATTATCTTATATTTTTTAAATGGCTAATATAAAATCAACAATCAAAATTTCTAATTCAAATAAATCAACTATCACATAAAATAAAAATAATATAACAATATAATATAAACTCTAAATAAAGTAAAAAAATCTGTAAAGATTAGAACAATAGTACTTAATTGTTGAATGCTTATTGCAAACTGCAAATGAGGCTCACAACTTTATGCAGATAATAAAAGAACAGACTTCTTGTGTATTATTTGGAGAAAAATTAAAATTAAAGGAACAAAGAGCAAATGCAAAAGGAAGATTTCAAAAGTAAATATTATACATTGAAAAAGAATAATTGGTTTTATATATAGGAAAAAAATAGCTGTTGAAAATCATTAAATGCGTTAATTGAAAATAAGAGAAATAAGTGAGAAAAAAATAACTGTTGAAGATGATTAAATACATATGACTATTAGTTTATTGAAAATAAGATAATATAGTTGAGAATTAATAGCATTTTAGAAATAAGAAAGTAATAGAAAATTGAGATTTATTAGACACATAATTAAAAAAATAAAAAATAAATAATTTTATTAATTATTTTTTACTTTTATATTTTTTTAATTTTTATATATTTTTAATATAATTAATTATATTATAATTATTATAAAATTATAAATCTTTCTTAAGAGCGAGGCCTCCCCAAATTGGGGGCCTAAAGCCTTTGCTTGGGTGGCTTCACCCAAGGGCCGGCCCTGGCTACAGCTAAACGGTTATTTGTGGTTTTAATTGCTTAGTTATGTACTGGTCTTTTGTTTTGTATTTTCTCTCTCTCGATTTTGTAACTACTGCATATATATGTTCAATGAAAAACAGAATAGTGCGTGTCTTTGTCTTCATAATTCTCTCTTGGCTTGATTAGGTTTCAATGCTTTTATAATTCATCCCTTTTTTGAACATACCTTACATTATATAGGTTATCTGCACTGGTCCTTTCTCTAATGCTATTATTTCCTCCATTTCTTTACACCATCTAACTTCAAAACTCTTCCAGCATTCACTTTCACTCTTTCATCTTTCATTTGATTTATATTTTCTTTAGTTTAAAGCAGCTTTAAGGGAAGTGACCAGTATTGTCATGACTTGCATTCACTTGCCCACTTTAATTAATTCATTCTCTTGTAATTATATAGGATTTTGCAAGGAGATCGGCTTATTGTTATTTTCCTTGACTTAGCGACTTTCTTTACCAAATTAAACCAAGACATTTTAGGAACTAGGGCAGTATACATCAACTGGATCATTGCTTCACATACTTGGTGATTATACATAGTTGGTAACGAGTTTAAAGCATACATCAAATTGGATATGTTCTTAAATAAGCCGAACTGTCTCTTCTAAACTTTTGGAGTAGAGGGAGGCAGCTTCTATGATGCATCTCTTCTTTTCTAGCATCAAGTTCGGCCAAAATTGTAAGCGAGCAGCTATCATGCTGCAAAGGATCACCTTTTGACCTTTGTTCCTTCCTCAAACTGGTAAGTTACTGAAGGAAAAAGAAACAACCAAATAATAAGTCGTGTGGAAAGCTATGAACACCAACAACTAAGAATCATTTGCTTGTTGCTAGACCAGTTCATGCATCCCCAATGTCAGAGCTGCTACAGGCTTGATTAGGAAAGACAAAGCTCCCAAAATGTCCATCCAAACTCATCTGCTGGGCCTGGAATTCCTGAGGGGAGAGGATCTCTGATGCATCAGACACAGCACACAAACTCCCTGAAATGGACCAGACGTTAAAACTGTCGAGAAATGGACTAAATAAATTGAAAATCACAGGATCAAGCAAATCCTGAATGTTTACTATATATATATACACATATACATATAAATGGCTCAGATTTTGTTCACTGGGGCAAACAACAAAAACAAGAGATAGGAAGAGCTCTAGAAGAGAAAAGGAATAAAAGAGTCTGCTCCTACTAGCAGAACATCATTCTCATGATCCACAAAGACTAGTTTCCAGCCTATTCTCCCTTGTTGTTCCAGCGGCCCCTTTATGCCAAACCAACGAGCCGTATCATGTTTGAGCTCATCATAACCTGAATAACGGGGTTACATCTATTGATCTCTTAACAGCTCCACGTTTGTGCACCTTGAAAAAGTATATATGTAAATTAGAACCATTGACCACTGAAATGAAAAGAAAAAGGATTTGCCATGTGTGCATGAGTGGTGAGTGCGCGCACTTACTTTTGTGGATTAGGATTGAAAGAGGTAGAGAGTCTAACTCAATGTGATTGTTGTCTAGATTTCCTGGAGAGTAGGAAGTGATGGTTTTTTCTTGTCAAGCTCGAGTAGGGGATGATACAAAGGAATCCACTTTAGCTTTGACAAACCTATATGAATGTGCTGGAGAGAATCACAAACCATTACTCCATTTTTACTGAAAGTGCTCTTCAATTCTGATATATTAGCTAATGCCAATTTCATTAGTTTGGGAAGAGTAAATTTGATGGTATTTTGTCACAATACATAACAGTAATCTCTTCCATGTAGTGCACAACCAGGCAAGACTTAAAAAAGTTTAAAAAAAAAAAAAACCTTAGAACAGGACAATGCAACCAAGAAAAAAGGATCACATCTTTAACTCTTAATTCTAGCTAAAATATGGTATTTTCTTTTTCATGAAATAGGAAACAATTTAAACAAGATAAAAGAATCTCAAATATGCAAATACAAGAAGAAAAGAACTCTATGTTACAACTCTTAACTCTAAGTTGAACAAATAAAAATTCATGTATTACAGAGCAGCAAAATCAATTTGAAAAGTGGAGACAGAATATTGCATGTTTCAAGGAAGGAATACCATTTATGCTTCTCACATTGTGGCAGAAATTGGATATTTATACTACACATACTCCTGCACACATATAGAATGAAAGAGTCACCAAAAGGGCCAGGAAAAAAAAAAACCTAAGTGAAGGCTTATGATTAATGCTGTCATCTCAGAACTTGAGGAAAGGTAGAAGGAGGAGGAGATGGTTGACTATTGTCAAGCTCAAGCAGGGGAAGATGTAAAGGGATCCTCTTTAGCTTTGGGCAATCCAATATCACAATCTGTTGGAGAGAATCACAATCCATTACTTCATTTGTTCTGCAAATGCTCTTCAATTCTGGCAGATAACTCAATTTCAATTTCTTTAATTTGGGAAGAGTAAACATGACATTGTTATCTGTGCTTATTCCTTCTTTCTCCGATGCTATTATTTCCTCCATTTCTTCACAGCCCCAAACATAAATCTCTTCCAAGTTGTGGAGATTCTGGAGAACCCACTTTGCTGAAAACAAATTCTTTAATTTTGCACACCCTCTTATATAAATGCTTTGGAGATTGGAAAAGGTGCCAGGCTCTGGTGGCATTGACTCTCCAACAATGATTTTGAAATTCCACAAATATTCTAGTAAAAGAATCTCAATCGTCTGGAGTGATGCACATCGTGAGGAAAATATGGACTCCAACCCATTGCAACTATCAACTGTACATTTCTTCAAATCAGTTACACCTTCTGATCCAATAATATCGCTAAAACTTGATCCGTTGCATTCACAGCCTCTTAGACGTAGTCCTTGAATATCAGATGGAAGTATAATTGAATTTTTAATTTTCACATTGAAACAGTTAATCGTAACAGACTTACTAATTTCAACACTATCGAAACCAATTTCCATCAAGTTGCGCCCCAGAAAAATATTGTAATCGTTAGGCCTTTTTCTTTGAGCAGCATACACGCTCAGGTCATGCATGTCATTGAAGCAAACTTCTAAAACCTCCAACTTGTTCAATGTCTTCATCTCTTCTGCTCTTGATGTTGCTGGGCATATGATCAAGTGTTGAAGATCGTACAATTTTGACTATATTCCATCGGGGATCACTTCTAACCTTGTACGATAAAGATTGAGATATCTAAGATTTATCAACATTTCCAAACCTTGAGGGATTTTCTTCATCAGTGTACCTGCAAGATTCAATTTCTTCAAAACTTGAAGCTTAGATAGAGACGGTACATTCTCTAATGCCATGCAATCACAAAGCAGCAACGTTGTGAGCTTCTTTAAATTGGAGATAGAATTAGGCAACTTCTGAATAAGATTCTTAGAAAGATCAAGAATCTTAAGATTAGGTATGTATTCAAAAAAAGATTCTGAAATTTCTCTCAAAGAATTGTTTGAGAGTAACAAAGTTGTGAGCTTTTGACATTTTGGATACTGCATATTTTGAGGAATTTTTGATATGGAATTCCTTATCAAAGAAACCTTCTCGAGATCTTCTCCCCATTCTTCCTTATAAGGTAGCTTTTTCAATTGCTTGCCAGCTCTTACCAAAAATCTTTCTCTTGTGATATCCAATGCCATATATCTAACAACATCATGCATCTTTATGTATGTACCTTCCCTAATCCTTTCTAACAAACAATTTTCTTCAAGCTTCCGTAAAATAAAATGACCGCTACAGTGCATTGCTTTTCAGGTTCCCATTTCATCTATAAGTCCTTCTTCCATCCAATATTCAACTACCTCCTCTTTTTTGATTTCATAATCTTCAGGAAATAATGCACAATATAGAAAACAATCTTGGTCTTTTTGTTGCAGACGATCATAACTGAATTTTAAACATCCAAACACCTTATCTTTTATATCCTGAAAGTATCTTATGGAACCTCTCAATTCATTTAAAGCATTTTCCCACTCAAGAGGATCAGACATTCCCCTCATACAACCAGCTACTGTGACTATTGCTAGGGGGAGACCATCACATTCGCGGACAACAAGTTTCATAATCAACTCTAAAGTTGGATTAGGCAACATGTCTTGTCCGACTTTGCTTAGAAATAATTTCATCGCCTCATCCATAGAAAAACAGGGCACTGGGACTTTCTTACAACCCATTGATCGAACAACCTCTTCGGAGCGTGTTGTCAACACTAACTTTCTAGCTGATTGACCAATGAACTTAATAACCTCAATGATTGGTCCAATCAAGTCCATATTAAAGCTTGTCCCTGCACCAAATTGTGGTATTGATTCATTGAAGAATGGATGCAGAGTCATATCAAGTTTATGAAGTAGAGGAAAATAAATTTATTTTAATAATTTTACTTAAGAAAATCAAATTATGCAGTTCCAATGTAAAGAAAAAAAAAAATTTTGAGCTTATTAACCCATTTGGTATAAAATCCCCAGCCCTTAAAAGACATTCACAATCATGAGCTATGTGTGAAAAGTGCAATAACATAAGTAAACACAGTATTATTCTATAATCTACACCATAATCAAAAGCAAAACAATTAAAAAGAAAAAAAAATTCTCTGCATAAAACCAGAGATAATCACGTATATACTGCACGAGATTTATTAGTTGCTCAAGAGAATATGAGATTGGATAAGAAAGATGCGGTGATTCAGATTCACCATACTTAAGCTTGATGCCTGTCGCCAAATATATACTACACGAGAATTTAAAGTTTAACAAAAAATATATACTGCCAATCTATAACAAATTACTTCATCTTTTGCAATCTTTTTCTCAATATATAATTTTTGTTTTAATTACTTGTCCTATTTGATGTATCAATATTAACTAGATAAATTTAATATCATATGAATACATGGATAAGTCAAAAGTTTCACAGATAAGATATATATATTTTTTTGAAACGTAATAAAATATTAATTTAATCAATAAATTATTGTCACATGTATCAAGCTGGACAAATAATCAATAAATTATTGATTAATTAATCAATAAATTAATTAGGCGAGGCAATAATTTCTGAAGAAAGCCTCTGTTAATTAGGAGTTGACAACGTACTTTTACTTGTTAGTAGGTATTCCTATTTATATGTAAAATAATAAAAACGTTAAAAAAATGTATTAAAGTCATTAATATTACATTTAGAAATTACTGTTTTCTGTTTGAATTTTTTTCTTTTTTATTTTCATGAAAATTAAAATAATTAATCTTAATATATTGTATATTAAAATTTGAATTTTTTTAATATAAATATTAATATTTTTTAATACAAAAAAGTAAAAGAAATCATAAAAAATAAGTTTATAATACAAAAGAATGAAAAAAGTATTAAGGATCTAAATAAAATATTTCCTTTTTGTATATCTCAAAACGAAAAAGATGAATAAAGAAAAAATAATCGATAGATTAACATATAAGATCAATATAATTTGTACATTTCATTAATTGGTATATGATCTCCCTACTTAGAGAATAAGGTTAGAATCCCCTTTCTCCAATTCCAAAAAAAAAAAAATTACTTCTTTAAACTTATAGGTGCATTGCAATCTATATTAAATTATGGACTCCATTTTCATTATTTACATAACCATTTAATCTATAACCATTGGTTAAATGATAATTAATACAAAAGATTGTCCAAGGCAATGGAGTTTTTTACTCTTCATTATTTCAAGTGCAATAGTGTAATAGATGTCACGTATCATCAACACAAATTGAACCGACCAAACTTTTCAGCCGAAGCACATTTTGATTTTCACATGAATAAGGTAAATTTTACAATAAGATCTTGACCTTACTGTGATTTATAGGATGAAATTGCAGTCATAGATGAAAAAAGCCAATATTATAACCGATTAACACATTTAACTGATTTCTAAGGAAAAAATAAAATAAAAATAACAACCGAAAAAAATAAAATTAATTTATGAATGCGTAATAATAAGGATAAAAATAGTTATAGTGAAACTAAAATAGTCTTTCAAAAATCTTAACGTAAATTTATGAAATGAACACCAAAAATACAAAAATAAAATAAACATTATTAAAATATTGACATGAATTGTTTAAGAGTTACCGTAACAAATCAATTTAGACAAAATAAACATACTTTTAGTGAAAATTAATTATTTATATTTGTATTCTCAAGCAAATAATATCTAGTCACGTACAAATGTTAATTTTTAAATATACAATAATAAAGATAAAATAGTTATAGTGAAAAATAATTTTTTAAAAATCTTAATGTAAATTTATGAGAATGAAGGTAAAAATTTATAAAAATAAAATAACGATAGTTGAAATATTGACATCATCTAATTAAAACTTTTTCTTCAAATGCTAATACTACTATATATATCTCGATAAAGATTTTAGTCACCGGTGCACTTTTCATGAAACATATTTATGTATATATAGCATAAATAATTTAATTAATCTGTCATGAGTCCTGTTACATTAGAGTGAACTCTCGCTCTAAGATACAAGATTCTACTCCATCAAATTTGACAGGTACAGTGACTAAACAAACATTTTTTCTCCCTCTCAGGATCAAACAAATCATGTTTCATAAAATAAAGATATCAACCCTGATCTGCAGAAGCTTTTGAATGGTGTCATTCTGCAACAGGTATAGCCCATCATGAGTTGGGTTCTGTCAATGCTGTTTTAATATTTGCCTTGATATCTGCTGCATTCACAAGAAACTTGTTCCCAGAGTAAGATCATTTAAATTAGAGAGAATTTGGGAACAGGTCGTTCCAATCTGGTGAGCAATATCGAGCTGTTCCTCCAATGGAAGCATTTCGTAACTACAAAACAGAATTGACAAAAATTTGTTTCAGCACTCATGATATTTTTGGTGTCAACTTCTATTCACTGGCAATATATACAATGTGAACTATATATGCAGTTCCCTGTGTGAACCTTGCAATTTCTAGATTCTGCTGCAATTACAGTGTAAGACAGCAGCTCGCATCAAGGCCAGACACTTTACTCTCATACCAACCCTCAGATCAGAGATGTGGAATGAGGTGCTTTATACATCTTGTGGATATTAAGTACTCAAAATGAGCTTCTTCTTTTTTTTTTTTACTTTTTGAAAAGCACTCAAAATGAGCTATTGATGTAAAGAATTGAATACTCAGATCAGAGTTTGGCAATGGAATTATCAGTTCTTGAGTCATAAAAGAACCATCCAGAATTCGAGCACCACGTTCAAAGACCTGGATAACTTGATGCCTATAAGCAAACATAATGAGACAAGTACAAGTTAAAAGTAGTGTTTGAAGCATAGCATCTAATATATTACATGGCTAAATGGAAATAGAAAGGGGAAAGACTGCAATGTTCCAGCATAGAGTTCAAACCTACCAACCAAGAAAACGCTCAAATTCTACTAATGACAAGTAATATTCAGCAATTAGCCAAATTAGACAACAATGCCAATTCACTTGAAATTACTAAAAACTCTCAAGACTATACGTTTGAAGATAAAATTAATTTAGACCATAAAATGTATAGTGGGCAAGCAAAATTACTTAATGCGAGAGTGGTATGGAAAGGATCAAATCAGACAGCATTTACTAGCACCCCTTATCAACCAAAAAAAAGAATTAAATGTACGGTATTATTTTTCTAGAAAAATTGACAACAAACCAAGGCAAATGAACTAATTTATGTAAATACAGACCGTGTAACTGGTCCCACATTCCAAACAAATTTCCTGCAGCAATTGTTCTTCCTTGAACATAATAGTCTACACTTTCAGTCACTTCTTTCAAAAGATCAGCTGTTACAAGCACCTGTTCATCATAGGCAACTGGAAATGGTTAATCCAGAAAGTTAAATATGTGATGCCAATTGCAAGTTGAGAAGTCAATTTTTTTTTTTTAATTTGTTAGCAAAATGACAAAGCATTAATTTGAAATCCAGAAAGTCGGATTTCATACTGATAAAATCTTTTCAAGCTTTTTTAAAAAATGTTAATTGATCAAACAATGGAAAATTAAATTGACTTTGATAAAAAATTAAAGTGAAGGTTAGAAAATGAGACTACCATAGTCCATGCCTCAAGACTTATAATCAAATATGCATAATATTCATCATCATCATCAGTCACTTTAGACAAATCAGCACTGTGACTGCATGTTCTCTTGTGGTAGACAGCCCAAATTCCTTTACATCCAGTTGGTTCAACCTGCAGATGACAAAATTGTGCATGCAATGATGCAAGCACAGAATTGCACAGATGAGGTTTTCCAGCACTAAGATGTGATATGTGTACCGCTGAAAATGATTAGTTAGATTAACAATGGCAACTAGAAAAATATTTACATAAATGATATCAATAATTAAAATCTTAATCAGGAAATATTCAGTCAGAGCTGGAGTATGGGCAGACCTCGGTAATCATTTCTGGACAAATTGACTGTCATAGAACACAGAGGGCACCATTCTTTCCAAGGCCAGAACAGCACACCTCAAAGATTAGCCAAGACTTGACTTCAGGCACAATAAACCCACAAATCATTTGGGGTAAAAAATTCCTCAGAAGAAAAAGAAATAAATGCTATAAAAATGCACTATATACAAATACAGAGAACTTGAAGGCAATGTTTAAGCTCGATAGTAGCCACATCCGGTCAATTGCAATAACATCAATTTTCTGTTTCATTTTCCATGAACCACTTCCATATCCATTAATCACTGACGACTGAAGAGAAAGCATTCTAACTCACAAACTAACCAGCTCATAATTACTTTGTTTGGCAATTCCAGTTGCACTCGCATCAGCATTAATCCTCAAGCCATATGAGAAGTCCTTCAAAGGGCCAACATTAGTTAATGAGTCTCTCACTGCAAACAAAAAAGTCTTCTGCACACATAGAGGGAGGGAAACATTAGTAGGGTGAAAGACTAAAAAGTGTAATAAATAACAAAAATAGCATTTATCTCTTGATGGTAACTGCAGTCTAAATTATAATAAGTGAAACATCATGAACCCAATAACTAATTTCTCGAACCTATTACACAGACAAACTTCAGAACAACTACAATTTTAACAAATGAACTGTCAAAATGAGAAATCATGAGAACAGCAGCTAAATCCACAGGAATGAAGCAATTGTCTAGTTTTTTACTTTGACTGCAAAGATAGAATCTTTAAGCCATTAGCCTAAGCTCTTTAATACTAATTTAGATGCTCAATTGTTAGATAGATTTAGTTATTTGATTGTTCTAATCCCCAGGAGAGTTTGATTCCCCTCCCCTTATTTTTAAAAAATTTTCTCAATAAGATAAAGCTTAAAGCAATCACCGAAAGGCCCTGCATTACTTTTAGAATGCTACACCACCTGCGCTGACTCAGTGTTATTTGGGGCCAAACCATACAAAGAAAGCTCTTCACCGCCAACCATATCTTGCAAAGCATCAGAAGATGACCTTCGCAATCGCTATTCCAGAGGGACATCACCTTCAATATCTCCAACCTAGAAGAATGAAAAACTGGCATAAAAATCTTTATAGTATTCTCACAAGTAAAAACATTTAGTGAAGAACAAAGTTTAAATGAACTGTGAAATTTGTTGAAAGAATGTGATAATTTTCTTGGGATGTGAGAAAACAGAACTTCACTTTGAGATTATCAATCAACTTAAAGTACCTAAAAAGTCGAATGTAAAGAGCAGATACTGATACTAGCATTGGAATGCCACACAGTCCAAACATCAACAATATGTTAAAATAATTAAATCTTAGCATACAAAATACTGAATAGAAGTTGATGATAATAAGCACCTCTTCCTTAAAACCAGATGGCAAGGCTGATGCTCCTGATCCACCACTGAATTGCACAAGCAAACTATCTCCCAATTGACTACCCAAAAGGAACAATGAATTTCCAATAGCTGTAGTGTCCTAAATGAATTTCAGCAAAATTCCCAACATAACTAGTCAATGGCTGGAAAATACTGAAAAAAAAGCACCTGCATTACCATGAAAAGTCTAACAAGGTAATAAGTACTGAAGCCATAGACTTGGAAAGATCAAGTCTCTGCACAACCCTACCAAGGAGAAAAGAATGAATTAACAAACAAGCAGCATAAGAAAACTTCCCCAATTGCATGACTACAAAGAAAAAAAAAATGCACTATAACATAACAAGAAGTCATATTTTCTTCTGTACTCTGCCAAAAAATTACCAGTGGAAGTACTTATTCAACAAAACTAGTTTTTTGTTTTTTTCAAGTTTATTTATAAACTGCTGAAATGAATAACCAAGGAAATTTGAATTAAGAATAAAGGAGTTTGGAGGAGGAAAAACCATGTTTTAGAATAACATAGTAACAAATTAATAAAACTTAAGAAAGTAATGCTATCAAATATCTGATATCAACATGGACATGCCTGCAACAGGATTCCTATTTTAATCTAACTGTTTTCAATGATAGGCCCTCACCACTGCCTGTTTTGTGTCTATTTAACGTTCACATCCCTATTTTTTATCATAAAGACAACAGCATTTTGACAATCAGCCAACACAAAAACCTATAAACCTAGTTAATTTGTGTTTTCTTTACAAAGCACCATGACCAACTCTTCCATGTAAAACAACCATTGTCTACCAATTCAATTAATTGTGACATCAAACCCAAAAAAGACCAAGTTATTTTTCTTCAGCTTAAAAGGAAACTAAAACACAGCAAAATACAAGTGAAAATCCAAATGACAACCAAATGAAAAACACTTACCGCCCATCATAAAGAAGGGTCAGCAGTAACTGTTCTCCAGTCTTTGTTGATAGCAAGGCTACATCATTTAGTAACCAAGGTGCATTAGCAGCATCAAGTACTAAGCTGAAATTTGATCATGAAAGGTCTTGACTAAAATGAAAAAAAGGAAACTACAATCAGCGTGAGAGGTCAAAAGCAATAGGGGACTTCAAAAGAAGCTAAAGCAAATAAAAAGCAAATTTTTAGGACCTGATTCATCAACATATAGACATATTACAACCACAACTAAGTCCTCTAGATTAAATTGCAAAGAAGAAAGACAATTACTTTATATAATATTTACAGAAACAAGAAGGAAATATTTCCATCTCTCCAAGGCATCGAAGATCGACAATATTATATGCCAACACATTTAGCCATTGTCTCAATAATTACTTTAAGAAAATAGACCACCATGATAAAGAAAATGTGAGGTAACTATTCAATCAATGTAGTGATCAGTCATTGCTGTCAACACAACAAGCAACTGCTGAAGCATACACATGAGTCAAACAGCTCTTTCCCAAAATTGATCAGACAGGCATATATGATCCAGTGACAAGCATGCTCACACATGAATGAGTACAGCCTAAGGCACTAATTTGACACACCAGAATATGCAATCCTCCACCTTTCTCACAGGAATCAAATAATGCTCACAAGACACCTTGGACATGCTCTACCATCCTATGTTATCCATGCGTAATCATGACTTATCACACCCTACCATATTCACCATTATTTTAAAGTTTATTGAATGGCTGCAACCTTGAGCTGACATGAACAACAAAAATGTCAAGAGAAGTCAAGATTAAATTCCAAGAAAATGTTAGATTAAGGTCTTTATGTGATGTCCGACCTATTAGGACCTCATTTAAACTATAATAAATATTATCAAGCCCTTAGTTAAGAGAGAACATTTTTGGGACCATATAATGGTGCATAAATTAGAAGGGAGATCCCAACTCTGTGAACATTTAGTGGGTTTTGGGTTTTGTTATTGTGTGGAGTGGTTTGATTTTTGATTGCTTCGATTTGTTCTTCCCTGTTGCTAGGTTAGAGATTGTTGGTTAAACCCCAATTATTAATCCAATATTTTGGCTTATCATTAAAAAAGGTTCTTTCATCTTTTTGTCCAGTTAAACAAGCTTATAAACAAGTTCATGGAACTATGTCAAACAAGCTGATTAATAAATAAATTAATTATACTAATCAACCATAACTTATTAACGACACGAGTAGGATAAGAAGAAACATACCACCATCACAAATACATCATCATAAAAATCCTCAAGAAGTTGCACAAGCTCTGACGATATTTCAATGAAATCATCAACCTCAATACCTGCATAGTCAAAAAAGTTTGGTTTCAAGGTTATTTAAGAAACTGGCAACCAAACAATTTAAATAAAAGTGTCATTTTATTCAACAGAACCTGGAGTCGACTAATAAACTAAGAATATACCGAGGTGAATTTTGTTTTTAACAAACAAGAAAGTGTTCCATAAAGCTCTCTCTTCATTTGTTTCCGATGCAACATCATCCACCTAATAAGATTAAATCAAAATACCATGAGAAGAGATTTCAGAATTTGCGAGTGTAATATCTCTAAAATCAATCAAAGAATCTAAAGAAAATGACATTCTAAACCAAAAAAAAAAATCTTACCAAGAATGAAAGCACAACATTTTCAGTTTTCCTAAAGCACTTCAAAAGGAATTAATGGCATTTGTAAACCACAGAAAATCAAAATCAATTAGATCAAATAATCATTAGGGAAGAAGACTGACTGATTTCCAAATTTCGTCAAAATACATAATAGACACTACAATAACTAAATTAATCTTCCAATACTTCATAAAAAATGAGAAGGAGATGGAGGAAACAATAAACAAGTTTGCATACATACTATAACAATAGCTACTGAAGTATAAAGGAAGATAAGTTTCAACTACATATCAAAAATGAAAATGGCAAGTAGAAAGTAACGATTAGCTGAGACTAAAAAATATAAGGGGCCAATACATAATAACAATTACCTCATAATCCCATCAAACATAAAAGGAATGGAGGGACATAATCCAATGAATAGGACTGCTGAACATGACCTTCATTAACAAAGCAAGGGGAAAAGAATATCTTTTTATGAATAAGAAAATGTAGACAACATTACATATTTTCTCCTATATGGTTCAAATTCACCATAGAAAGCAAGGGGAATGCACCATATACTAAGATTTCAAATTCACATAATGGCACCATTATATCGTAACGTATAATAGGAATGCCATATGCCCGCACCTTAAAGGTTTTTTATTTCTATAAGCACCATTAAGCCATTATTGCACCATAGGAATGCCGGGTCAAGTATTTTGAATATCTAATTCGCACTATTTTACATTCGATCAAACAATATGAATGCGCCATATGCTCAAATTTCAAATTCATATCTTGGCACCATTATAACATAATGTATAACACAAATGCCACATACCCAAACCTTAAAGTTTCTTTATGTCGATCAGCACCATTGTGCCAAAACTACACAATAGGAAGGCCATGTCAAGTATTCGAAATATTTAATTTACTCCACTATACCTTCGATCAAGCAATAGGAACGCACCATACACTAAGATTTTCAATTTGCATATTAGCACCATTATACCACAATGTATAATAGGAATGCCACATGCCCACACCTTGAATTGGTTTTATTTCTATAAGCACCATTGTTCCATAATCAAACATAGTAATGCAATGTCAAGTACTTTAAATATCGAATTTGCACCATTATACTTTCGATCAAATAAGAGAAATGCACCATATACTAAAATTTCAAATTAACGTATTAGTACCATTATACCTTAATGTATAATAAGAATGCCACATGTTCACACACAAATGTTTTTTGTTTTTGCAAGCACCGTTGTGCTGTTATTACACAATAGGAATGCCTTGTTAAGCACTTTAAATATCTAATTTGCACCTTTACTCTATCGATCAAATAATAGGAATGCACCATATACAATGATTTCAAATTCACATATTGGCACCATTATACCTTAATGTATAAAACGAATGCCACATGCCTGCACCTTAAAGGTTTTTTATTTCTATAAGCACCATTGTGCCATTATTGCATAATATGAATGCCTTGTTAAGCACTTCAAATATTTATTTGCACCATTACTCCTTCGATCAAATAATAGGAGTGCACCATATACAATGATTTCAAATTCACATATTGGCACCATTATGCCTTAATATATAATAGGAATGCCACATGCTTGCCCCTTAAAGGGTTTTTGTTTTTGTAAGCACCATTGTGCCATTATTACACAATAGAAATGTCTCGTTAAGCACTTTAAATATCTATTTTGCACCTTTACTCCTTTGATCAAATAATAGGAATGCACCGTACACTACAATTTCAAATTCACATATTGGCACCATTATACCTTAAAGTATAACAGAAATGCCACATGCTCCCACCTTGATAGGTTTTTTATTTCTATAAGCACCATTGTGCCATTATTGCACAATAGGAATACCATGTCAAGTACTTTAAATATCTAATTTGCACCTTTACACTTTCCATCAAATAATAGGAAACCACCAAATGCTCGGATTCCAAATTCATAAATTGGCACCATCATACCGTAATGTATGATAGGAATGCCACATGCTCACGCACTTAAAATTTTTTTGTTTCTATAAGCACCATTATGCCAATATTACACAATACGAATGCCACGTCAAGCACTTTAAATATTGAATTTGCACTTTTACTTGTTCGATCGAATAATAGGAACGCATCATATACTAAGATTTCATATTCACATATAGGCACCATTCTACTTTAATGCATAATAGGAATGCCACATGCCCACACCTTAAGGTTTTATTATTTTTATAAGCACCATTGTGCCATTATTAAACAATAGGAATGCCACGTCAGGTATTTTAAATATCTAATTTGCATCATCACACGTTCAATCAGTTAATAGGAATGCATCATATGCTAAGATTTCATATTCACATATAGGCACCATTATACCTTAGTGTATAATAGGAATGCCACATTTCCACACGACAGTTTTATTTTTTCTATAAGCACCACCGTGCCATTATTACACAATAGGAGTGCCAAGTCAAGTACTTCAAGTAGAAATGCACCATATGCTAAGATTTCAAATTCACATATCGGCACCATTATACCTTAATGAATAATAGGAATGCCAAATGCACACACCTTAACGTATTTATTTCTATAAACACTATTGTGCCATTATTAAACAATGGACATGTTATGTCATGTACTTTAAATATCTAATTTGCACCATTATAACTTCAATCAAATAATAGAAATGCACCATATACTAAGATTGCGAATTCACAATTTCGGGTTTATTTGAATATGATGTGTCTAAAGATCTGTATGAGTTGGACTTACATTTTGCTTGGTTGTGTCGGCTTATCAGTTTTTCTGTTGATGTAAGGGATGTCTTTTGTGTTCTAGATAGTTGTGGTATACATTTTGGATGTCAAGGTGATTGTGGGTTGAAATGGAACGGTGTGAGAGCCGCTCGTTCTTTCCATTTCAGTGTTGTATAGAATTTATGTGGGCTTTGGGAGTTGTTATTGTACAGAGTGGTTTGATTTTCGATTGCTTCGATTTATTCTTCCCCGTTGCTGGGTTAGCGATTGTTTGGTAACCCCCCCATTACCAGTACAATATTTTGGTTTATCATGAAAAAAAGTTCTTTCAACATTTCGTCCTGTTAAACAAGCTTATGAACAAGTTCATGGAACTATGTCAAACAAGCTTATTAATAAATTAATTAATCATACTAAGAAATCATAAATTAATATCGATACAAGTAGGACACAAAAGACAACATACCACCATCACAAATACTTCCATCATAAAAATCCCCAAGATGTTGTGCTAGCTCTAATGATATTTCAATGAAATCATCAACCTCAATACCTGCATAATCAAAAAAGTTAAAGAGTTCAAGGTTATTTAAGAAAAGTGTTAGTCAAACAATCCAAATAAAAGTGTCGTTTTATTCAACAACACCAGGAGATAGTAGTAAACTAAAAATACACCGAGCTGGATTTTGTTTTTAACAAACAAAAAAGTGTTCCAAAAAGCTCTCTTTTCATTTGTTTCCAATGCAGCATCATCCACCTAAAAAGATTAAATCAAAATACTATGAGAAAACATTCTAGAATTTGCGAGTGCATCTCTATAATCAATCAAAGAATCTAAAAAAAATAACATTCTAAACCAAAAATAAAAATTTCTTACTAAGAATGAAAGCGCAGCATTTCCGGTTTTCCATAAGCACTTCAAAAGGAATCATTGCTTAGTTATGGCAAATTAATGGCATTTCTAAACCACAGAAAATCAAAATCAATTAGATCAAACAATCATTAGTGAAGAAGACTGACTGATTTCATAATTTTGTCAAAATACTTAATAGATACCATGATAATTAAATTGATCTTCCAATACTTCATAAAAAACGAGAAGAAGCTGGAGGAAATAATAAACAAGTTTGCATACATACCATAACAATAGTTACTGAAGTATAATGAAGAACGTAAGATAAGTTTCCACTACATATCAAAAAAGAAATTGGCAAGTAGAAAGTAACGATTAGCTGTGACTAAAAAATATAGGAGGGCAATACATAACAAGAAGTACCTCATAATCCTAGCAAACATTAAAGGAATGGAGCCACATAATCCAATGAATAGGACTGCTGAACATGACCTACGTTATCAAAGCAAGAGGAAAAGAATATCTTTTCATAAATAAGAAAATGTATAAAACATTACATATTTTTTTATATATGGTTCAAAATCACCGAAGAAAGCAAGGGATATGCACCGTATGCTGAAATTTTAAATTCACATATTAGCACCATTATACCTTAATGTATAATAGGAATGCCATATGGCCGCACCTTAAAAGTTTTTTATTTCTATAGGCACCATCATGCCATTATTGCACAATAGAAATGTCGGGTCAAGTACTTTAAATATCTAATTTGCACCATTTTACCTTCGATCAAACAATATGAATGTGCCATATGCTCAGATTTCAAGTTCATATATTGGCACCATTATACCGTAATATATAATAGGAATGCCAAATACCCAAACCTTAAAGTTTCTTCATGTCTATGAGCACCATTGTGCCAGAATTACACAATAGGAATGCCATGTCAAGTATTTGAAATATCTAATTTACTCCATGATACCTTCGATCAAGTAATAGGAACGGACCATATGCTAAGATTTCAAATTCACATATTAGCACCATTATACCGTAACGTATAATAGGAATGCCACATGCCCACACCTTAAATTGTTTTTATTTCTATGAGCACCATTGTTCCATAATCAAACAATAGGAATGCAATGTCAAGCACTTTCAATATCAAATTTGCACCATTATACCTTCGATCAAATAATAGGAATGCACCATATACTAAGATGTCAAATTCACATACTGGCACCATTATATCTTAATGCATAATAGGAATGCCACATGTTCACACATACAAAGTTTCTTTCTTTTTGTAAGAACCATTGTACTGTTATTACACAATAGGAATGCCTCATCAAGCACTTTAAATATCTGGTTTGCACCTTTACACCCTCGATCAAATAATAAGGATGCACCGTATACTAACATTTCAAATTCACATATTGGCACCATTACACCTTAATGTATAATAGGAATGCCACATGCCCGCACTGTGAAAGGTTTTTTATTTCTATAAGCACCATTGTGCCATTATTGCACAATAGGAATGCCACGTCAAGTACTTTCAATATCTAATTTTCACCTTTACATCTTCCATCAAATAATAGGAATCCACAATATGCTCGGATTCCAAATTCATACATTGGCACCATCATACCATAATGTATGATAGGAATGCCACATGCCCACATACTTAAAGTTTTTTTGTTTCTGTAAGCACCATTGTTCCAATATTACACAATAGGAATGCCACGTCAAGCACTTTAAATATCGAATTTGCACCTTTACTTGTTCGATCGAATAATAGGAATGCATCATATACTAAGATTTCATATTCATATATAGGCACCATTAAACCTTAATGCATAATAGGAATGCCACATGCCCACACTTTCAAGTTTTATTATTTTTATAAGCACCATTGGGCCATTATTAAACAATAGGAATGGCACGTTAGGTATTTGAAATATCTAATTTGCATCATCACACGTTCGATCAGTTAATAGGAATGCATCATATGCTAAGATATCATATTCACATATAGGCACCATTATACCTTAGTGTATAATAGGAATGCCACATTTCCACCCGACAAAGTTTTATTTTTTCTATAAGCACCACCGTGCTATTATTACACAATAGGAGTGCCAAGTCAAGTACTTCAAGTAGAAATGCACCGCATGCTAAGATTTCAAATTCACATATCGACACTATTATACCTTAATGAATAATAGGAATGCCAAATGCACACACCTTAAAGTATTTATTTCTATAAACACTATTGTGCCATTATTAAACAATGGACATGTTATGTCATGTACTTTAAATATCTAATTTGCGCCATTATACCTTCAATCAACTAATAGAAATGCACCATATACTAAGATTGTGAATTCACAATTGCGAGTTTATTTGAATATGATGTGTCTAAAGATCTGTATGAGTTGGACTTACGTTTTGCTTGGTTGCGTCGGCTTATAAGTTTTTCTGTTGATGTAAGGGATGTCTTTTGTGTTCTAGATAGTTGTGGTATACATTTTGGATGTCAAGGTGATTGTGGGTTGAAATGGAACGGTGTGAGAGCTGCTCGTTCTTTCCATTTCAGTGTTGTATAGAATTTCTGTGGGTTTTGGGAGTTGTTATTGTACGGAGTGGTTTGATTTTCGATTGCTTCGATTTGTTCTTCCCTGTTGCTGGGTTAGCGATTGTTTGGTAACCCCCCCATTATCAGTACAATATTTTGGCTTATCATGAAAGAAAGTTCTTTGCACTTTTCATCCCGTTAAACAAGCTTATAAACAAGTTCATGGAACTATGTCAAACAAGCTGATTAATAAATTAATTAATCATACTAAGAAACTATAAATTAATATCGATACGAGTAGGACACGAAAGAAAACATACCACCATCACAAATACTTCCATCATAAAAATCCTCAAGACGTTGTGCTAGCTCTGACGATATTTCAATGACATCATCAACCTCAATACCTGCATAATCAAAAAAGTTAAGAGTTCAGCGTTATTTAAGAAAAGTGTTAGTCAAACAATCCAAATAAAAGTGTCATTTTATTCAACAGCACCAGATAGTAGTAAACTAAAAATACATCAGGCTGGATTTTGTTTTTAACAAACAAGAAAGTGTTCCAAAAAGATCTCTCTTCATTTGTTTCCAATGCAGCATCATCCACCTAAAAAGAGTAAATCAAAATGCCATGAGAAGACATGCTAGAATTTGCGAGTGCAATATCTCTATAATCAATCAAAAAATCTAAAAAAAATGGCATCCTAAACCCAAAAAAAAAAATTCTTACCAAGAATGAAAACGCAGCATTTTTGGTTTTCTATAAGCACTTCAAAAGGAATCATTGCTTAGTTATGGCAAATTAATGACATTTCTAAACCACAAAAAATCAAAATCAATTAGATCAAACAATCATTAGTGAAGAAGACTGATTGATTTCATAATTTCATCAAAATACTTAATAGATACCACGATAATTAAATTAATCTTCCAATACTTCATAAAAAATGAGAAGAAGCTAGAGGAAACAATAAACAAGTTTGCATACATAACATAACAGTAGCAACTGAAGTATAACGAAGAACGTAAGATAAGTTTCCACTACATATCAAAAATGAAATTGGCAAGTAGAAAGTAACGATTAACTGTGACTAAAAAATATACGGGGGCAATACATAACAAGAAGTACCTCATAATCCCAGCAAACATTAAAAGAATTGAGCCACATAATCCAATGAATAGGACTGTTGAACATGACCTACGTTAACAAAGCAAGAGGAAAAAAATATCTTTTCATAAATAAAA
The DNA here is from genome assembly GCF_000208745.1 of Theobroma cacao. Taxonomy (NCBI): domain Eukaryota; kingdom Viridiplantae; phylum Streptophyta; class Magnoliopsida; order Malvales; family Malvaceae; genus Theobroma; species Theobroma cacao. Next base: position 5,279,171 of record NC_030856.1, read on the forward strand.
AAATGTATAAAACATTACATATTTTTTTATATATGGTTCAAAATCGCCGTAGAAAGCAAGGGGAATGCACCGTATATTGAAATTTTAAATTCACATATTGACACCATTATACCTTAATGTATAATAGGAATGTCATATGGCCGCACCTTAAAGGTTTTTTTATTTTTATAGGCACCATTGTGCCATTTTTGCACAATAGCAATGCCGGGTCAAGTACTTTAAATATCTAATTTGCACCATTTTACCTTCGATCAAACAATATGAAGGTGCCATATGCTCAGATTTCAAGTTCATATATTGGCACCATTATACCGTAATGTATAATAAGAACGCCACATACCCAAACCTTAAAGTTTCTTCATGTCTATGAGCACCATTGTGTTAGAATTACACAATAGGAATGCCATGTAAAGTATTCGAAATATCTAATTTACTTCGTGATACCTTGATCAAGCAATAGGAACGGACCATATACGAAGATTTCAAATTCACATATTAGCACCATTATACCGTAACGTATAATAGGAATGCCACATGCCTACACCTTAAATTGTTTTTATTTCTATAAGCACTATTGTTCCATAATCAAACAATAGGAATGCAATGTCAAGCACTTTCAATATCAAATTTGCACCATTATACCTTCAATCAAATAATAGGAATGCACGATACACTAAGATGTCAAATTCACGTACTGGCACCATTATATCTTATTGTATAATAGGAATACCAGATGTTCACACATACAAAGTTTCTTTGTTTTTGTAAGCACCATTGTGCCGTTATTACACAATAGGAATGCCTCATCAAGCACTTTAAATATCTAGTTTGCACCTTTACTCCCTCGATCAAATAATAGGGATGCATCGTATACTAACATTTCAAATTCACATATTGGCATCATTATACCTTAATGTATAATAGGAACGCCACATGCCCTCACCGTGAAAGGTTTTTTATTTCTATAAGCACCATTGTGCCATTATTGCATAATAGGAATGCCACGTCAAGTACTTTCAATATCTAATTTTCACCTTTACACCTTCCATCAAATAATAGGAATCCACAATATGCTCGGATTCCAAATTCATACATTGGCACCATCATACCGTAATGTATGATAGGAATGCCATATGCTCACATGCTTAAAGTTTTTTTGTTTNACCATTGTGCCATTATTGCACAATAGGAATGCCACGTCAAGTACTTTCAATATCTAATTTTCACCTTTACACCTTCCATCAAATAATAGGAATCCACAATATGCTCGGATTCCAAATTCATACATTGGCACCATCATACCGTAATGTATGATAGGAATGCCATATGCTCACATGCTTAAAGTTTTTTTTGTTTTTGTAAGCACCATTGTTCCAATATTACACAATAGGAATGCCACGTCAAGCACTTTAAATATCGAATTTGCACCTTTACTTGTTCAATCGAATAATAGGAATGCATTATACACTAAGATTTCATATTCACATATAGGCACCATTATACCTTAATGCATAATAGGAATGCCACATGCCCATACCTTAAGGTTTTATTATTTTTATAAGCACCATTGTGCCATTATTATACAATAGGAATGCCACGTCAGGTATTTTAAATATCTAATTTGCATCACCACACGTTCGATCAGTTAATAGGAATGCATCATATGCTAAGATTTCATATTCACATATAGGCACCATTATACCTTAGTGTATAATAGGAATGCCACATTTCCACACGACAAAGTTTAATTTTTTCTATAAGCACCACCGTGCCATTATTACACAATAAGAGTGTCAAGTCAAGTACTTCAAGTAGAAATGCACCATATGCTAAGATTTCAAATTCACATATCGACACCATTATACGTTAATGAATAATAGGAATGCCAAATGCACACACCTTAAAGTATTTATTTCTATAAACACTATGTGCCATTATTAAACAATGGACATGTTATGTCATTTACTTTAAATATCTAATTTGCACCATTATACCTTCAATCAAATAATAAAAATACACCATATACTAAGATTGCGAATTCACAATTGTGGGTTTATTTGAATATGATTTTTCTAAAGATCTGTATGAGTTGGACTTACGTTTTGCTTGGTTGTGTCGGTTTATCAGTTTTTCTGTTGATGTAAGGGATGTCTTTTGTGTTCTAGATAGTTGTGGTATACATTTTGGATGTCAAGGTGATTGTGGGTTGAAATGGAACGGTGTGAGAGCCGCTTGTTCTTTCCATTTCAGTGTTGTATAGAATTTCTGTGGGTTTTGGGAGTTGTTATTGTACGGAGTGGTTTGATTTTCGATTGCTTCGATTTGTTCTTCCCTGTTGCTGGGTTAGCGATTGTTTGGTAACCCCCCCATTATCAGTACAATATTTTGGCTTATCATGAAAGAAAGTTCTTTCCACTTTTCGTTCGGTTAAACAAGCTTATAAACAAGTTCATGGAACTATGTCAAACAAGTTGATTAATAAATTAATTAATCATACGAAGAAACTATAAATTAATATCGATACGAGTAGGACACGAAAGAAAACATACCACCATCACAAATACTTCCATCATAAAAATCCTCAAGACGTTGTGCTAGCTCTGACGATATTTCAATGAGATCATCAACCTCAACACCTACATAATAAAAAAATTTAAGAGTTCAGCGTTATTTAAGAAAAGTGTTAGTCAAACAATCTAAATAAAAGTGTCGTTTTATTCAACAACATCAGGAGATAGTAGTAAACTAAGAATACACTGGGCTGGATTTTGTTTTTAACAAATAAGAAAGTGTTCCAAAAAGCTCTCTCTTCATTTGTTTCCAATGCAGCATCATCCACCTAAAAAGATTAAATCAAAATACCATGAGAAGACATTCTAGAATTTGTGAGTGCAATATCTCTATAATCAATCAAAGAATCTAAAAAAAAATGGCATTCTAAACCCAAAGAAAAAAAAATTCTTACCAAGAATGAAAGCGCAGCATTTTTGGTTTTCCATAAGCACTTCAAAAGGAATCATTGCTTAGTTATGGCAAATCAATGGCATTTCTAAACCACAAAAAATCAAAATCAATTAGATCAAACAATTATTAGTGAAGAAGACTGAACGATTTCATAATTTCGTCAAAATACTTAATAGATACCACGATAATTAAATTAATCTTCCAATACTTCATAAAAAATGAGAAGAAGCTGGAGGAAACAATAAACAAGTTTGCATACATACCATAACAGTAGCTACTGAAGTATAACGAAGAACGTAAGATAAGTTTCCACTACATATCAAAAATGAAATTGGCAAGTAGAAAGTAACGATTAGCTGTGACTAAAAAATATAGGGGGCCAATACACAACAAGAAGTACCTCATAATCCCAGCAAACATTAAAGGAATTGAGCCACATAATCCAATGAATAGGACTGCTGAACATGACCTGTGTTAACAAAGCAAGAGGAAAAGAATATCTTTTCATAAATAAGAAAATGTATAAAACATTACATATTTTTTTATATATGGTTCAAAATCGCCGAAGAAAGCAAGGGGAGTGCACCGTATGCTGAAATTTCAAATTCACATATTGGCACCATTATAACTTATTGTATTATAGAAATGCCATATGGCCGCACCTTAAAGGTTTTTTATTTCCATAGGCACCATCGTGCCATTATTGCACAATAGGAATGCCGAGTCAAGTACTTTAAATATCTAATTTGCACCATTTTACCTTCGATCAAACAATATGAATGTGCCATATGCTCAGATTTCAAGTTCATATATTGGTACCATTATACCGTAATGTATAATAGGAACGCCACAAACCCAAACCTTAAAGTTTCTTCATGTCTATGAGCACAATTGTGTCATAAGTACACAATAGGAATGCCATGTCAAGTATTCGAAATATCTAATTTACTCCATGATACCTTTTATCAAGTAATAGGAACAGACCATATACCAAGATTTCNTACTAAGATTTCAAATTCACATATTGGCATCATTATACCTTAATTTATAATAGGAATGCCACATGCCTACACCTTAAATTGTTTTTATTTCTATGAGCACCATTGTTCCATAATCAAACAATAGGAATGCAATGTCAAGCACTTCCAATATCAAATTTGCACCATTATACCTTCAATCAAATAATAGAAATACACCATATACTAAGATTCAAATTCACGTACTGGCACCATTATATCTTATTGTATAATAGGAATACCAGATGTTCACACATACAAAGTTTCTTTGTTTTTGTAAGCACCATTGTGCCGTTATTACAGAATAGGAATGCCTCATCAAGCACTTTAAATATCTAGTTTGCTCCTTTACTCCCTCAATCAAAGAATAGGGATGCACCGTATACTAACATTTCAAAATTCACATATCGTGATCATTATACCTTAATGTATAATCGGAACGCCACATGCCCGCACCGTGAAAGGTTTTTATTTCTATAAGCACCATTGTGCCATTATTGCACAATAGGAATGCCGAGTCAAGTACTTTAAATATCTAATTTGCACCTTTACTTCTTCGATCAAATAATAGGAATGCACCATATACTAAGAGGTCAAATTCACGTACTGGCACCATTATATCTTAATGTATAATAGGAATGCCACATGTTCACACATACAAAGTTTCTTTGTTTTTGTAAGCACCATCATGTCGTTATTACACAATAGGAATGCCTCATCAAGCACTTTAAATATCTAGTTTGCACTTTTACTCCCTCAATCAAATAATAGGGATGCATCGTATACTAACATTTCAAATTCACATGTTGGCATCATTATACCTTAATGTATAATCGGAACGCCACATGCCCGCACCGTGAAAGGTTTTTTATTTCTATAAGCACCATTGTGCCATTATTGCACAATAGGAATGCCACGTCAAGTACTTTCAATATCTAATTTTCACCTTTACACCTTCCATCAAATAATAGGAATCCACAATATGCTCGAATTTCAAATTCATACATTGGCACCATCATACCGTAATGTATGATAGGAATGCCACATGCTCACATACTTAAAGTTTTTATGTTTCTGTAAGCACCATTGTTTCAATATTACACAATTGGAATGCCACGTCAAGCACTTTAAATATCGAATTTGCACCTTTACTTGTTCAATCGAATAATAGGAATGCATCATATACTAAGATTTCATATTCACATATAAGCACCATTATACCTTAATGCATAATAGGAATGCCACATGCCCACACCTTAAGGTTTTATTATTTTTATAAGTACCATTGTGCCATTATTACACAATAGGAATGCCACGTCAAGTATTTTAAATATCTAATTTGCATCATCACACGTTCGATCAATTAATAGGAATGCATCATATGCTAAGATTTTATATTCACATATAAGCACCATTATAACTTAGTGTATAATAGGAATGCCACTTTTCCACACGACAAAGTTTTATTTTTTCTATAAGCACCACCATGCCATTATTACACAATAGGAGTGTCAAGTCAAGTACCATTATACCTTAATGAATAATAGGAATGCTAAATGCACACACCTTAAAGTATTTATTTCTATAAACACTATTGTGCCATTATTAAACAATGGACATGTTATGTCATGTACTTTAAATATCTAATTTGCACCATTATTCCTTCAATCAAATAATAGAAATACACCATATACTAAGATTGCGAATTCACAATTGCGGGTTTACTTGAATATGATGTGTCTAAAGATCTGTATGAGTTGGACTTATGTTTTGCTTGGTTATGTTGGCTTAACAGTTTTTCTGTTGATGTAAGGGATGTCTTTTGTGTTCTAGATAGTTGTGGTATACATTTTGGATGTCAAGGTGATTGTGGGTTGAAATGGAACGGTGTGAGAGCCGCTCGTTCTTTCCATTTTAGTGTTGTATAGAATTTCTGTGGGTTTTGGGAGTTGTTATTGTACGGAGTGGTTTGATTTTTGATTGCTTCGATTTGTTCTTCCTTGTTGCTGGGTTAGCGATTGTTTGGTAACCCCCCCATTATCAGTACAATATTTTGGCTTATCATGAAAGAAAGTTCTTTGCACTTTTCGTCCCATCAAACAAGCTTATAAACAAGTTCATGGAACTATGACAAACAAGCTGATTAATAAATTAATTAATCATACTAGGAAACTATAAATTAATATCGATACGAGTAGGACACGAAAGAAAACATACCACCATCACAAATACTTCCATCATAAAAATCCTCAAGATGTTGTGCTAGCTTTGACGATATTTCAATGAAATCATCAACCTCAATACCTGCATAATTAAAAAAGTTAAGAGTTTAGCGTTATTTGAGAAAAGTGTTAGTCAAACAATCCAAATAAAAGTGTCGTTTTATTCAACAGCACCAGTAGATAGTAGTAAACTAAGAATACATCGGACTGGATTTTGTTTTTAACAAACAAGAAAGTGTTCCAAAAAGCTCTCTCTTCATTTGTTTCCAATGCAGCATCATCCACCTAAAAAGATTAAATCAAAATACCATGAGAATACATTCTAGAATTTACGAGTGCAATATCTTTATAATCAATCAAAGAATCTTAAAAAAATGGCATTCTAAACCCAAAAAAAAAAAATTCTTACCAAGAATGAAAGCACAGCGTTTTCGGTTTTCCATAAGCACTTCAAAGGGAATCATTGCTTGGTTATGGCAAATTAATGGCATTTCTAAACCACAAAAAATCAAAATCAATTAGATCAAACAATCATTAGTGAAAAAGACTGACCGATTTCATAATTTCGTCAAAATACTTAATAGATACCACGATAATTAAATTAATCTTCCAATACTTCATAAAAAATGAGAATAAGTTGGAGGAAACAATAAACAAGTTTGTATACATACCATAACAGTAGCTATTGAAGTATAACGAATAACATAAGATAAGTTTCCACTACATATCAAAAATAAAATTGGCAGGTTGAAAGTAATGATTAGTTGTGACTAAAAAATATAAGGGGGCAATACATAACAAGAAGTACCTCATAATCCCAGCAAACATTAAAGGAATTGAGCCACATAATCCAATGAATAGGACTGCTGAACATGACCTACGTTAACAAAGCAACAGGAAAAGAATATCTTTTCATAAATAAGAAAATGTATAAAATATTACATATTTTTTTATATATGGTTCAAAATCGTCGTAGAAAGCAATGGGAGTGCACTGTATACTGAGATCTCAAATTCACATATTGGCACCATTATACTTTAATGTATAATAGGAATACCACATGCCCTCACCTTAAAGGTTTTTTATTTCTATAGGCACCATCGTGCCATTACTGCACAATAAGAATGCCAGGTCAAGTACTTTAAATATCTAATTTGCACCATTTTACCTTCGATCAAACCATATGAATGCGCCATATGCTCGGATTTCAAATTCATATATTGGCACCATTATATCATAATGTATAATAGGAACACCACGTACCCAAACCTTAAAGTTTCTTCATGTCTGTGGGCACCATTGTGCCAGAATTACACAATAGGAATGCCATGTCAAGTATTCGAAATATCTAATTTACTCCATGATACCTTGATCAAGCAATAGGAACGCACCATATACTAAGATTTTAAATTCACATATTAGCACCATTATACCGTAAGTATAATAGGAATGCCATATGCCCACACCTTAAATTGTTTTTATTTCTATGAGCACCATTGTTCCATAATCAAACAATAGGAATGCAATGTCAAGCACTTTAAATATCGAATTTGCACCATTATACCTCCAATCAAATAAAAGGAATGCACCATATACTAAGATTTCAAATTCACATATTGGTTCCATTATACCTTAATGTATAATAGGAATGCCACATGGTCACACATACAAAGTTTCTTTGTTTTTGTAAGCACCATTGTGCCGTTATTACACAATACGAATGCCTCATCAAGCACTTTAAATATCTAGTTTGCACCTTTACTCCTATCAAATAATAGGAATGCACCGTACACTAACATTTCAAATTCACATATTGGCACCATTATATCTTAATGTATAATAGGAATGCCACATGCCCGCACCTTGAAAGGTTTTTTATTTCTATAAGCATCATTGTGCCATTATTGCACAATAGGAATGCCCCGTCAAGATCTTTAAATATCTAATTTGCACCTTTACACCTTCCATCAAATCATAGGAATCCACCACATACCAAGATTTCATATGCACATATAGGCACCATTATACCCTATTGTATAATAGGAATGCCGTATACCAACAAATTAAAGTTATATTATTTCTACAATGCCCACACCTCAAATTCACATATCGACACCATTATACCATAATGTATAATAGGAATGTCATTTATTCATTCTTTAGTCACATGGGTCGCAAGAACTTAGTCACATGGGCACCAACATGTAATTCAGCCCTTGAAAGAAGCTTTTGTCCCTTCAAACTTTATCTTTTTTGTTGAGGTTATTCCAAAGCCTCTTTTGAACGAGTGTTTGATGTTGCCATCATTCAAGGAATTCCAACAGGAAGTACCTGAGTATTGGAGACCTGGTGAGTTTTGCAAGGTGCTGGTTCTCCACTACAAGTATTTTTGTTTATGGTTTGGTTTGGGATTCACTGGAATTGGATATTTGATTTGGCTAATTTTTGTGTTGAAGCTTAAGCTTGATGGCTGCTACTGAAATGAGTTGAGGTGTGCACTTTTGATATTGATTGAATCAGATTTGGTATTGATGCAACACAATCTTTGATTGTAGGTTGAATTGATGTATAGGATTTGTCATGAACCCTTTTTTTTTTTTTTTTTTTTGTGGAAAGCATTTTTTGTATAGGGATCGGCTGGGATACTTTTGTTTTGTGTTCTGTTTGCAAAGCCCAGATTTTAAGTTGATATGGGTTAAGATAGCAACTTAAAATCTAGAGCTGATCTTGTTTTCTTACAGGGATTGTTTATTCCTTGCTGATAAATGAAATGCTTAATTTTCGAAAAAAAAAAAAACTAGCAATATAAAAATGGAATGAACATATTAATGGTTCAATAAATACCTCAAACAGTGTGAAGCCTAATAACAAATTATAAAGTAAACCTCAACTAGATAAAGTTAAGACCTTTCAACTACAAAAATGGGAGTCAACAATCACAGTGTCTAAAAGATGCCTAGAATTTTAACAGTAAGCTAATCGAATAACCACATATTCTGATGTTGTATCATCCATGATTTATTTGTAATACTTTGAACCAAATCACTAGCTACACCTAAGCCAAATAGCATTAGATAAAGGGGAAGGGAGGGGGGGTTTGAACAAGGTAAAAAGCTCATTATATAAAAAATAATTACTACAATATACATATAAATTTACTACAAAAAAATTGCAGAAAAGATGGTTGCACTAACCTGAATATTCTTTTGTTCATCTGAAACCATGAGACTTAATGTACCTCTGTCAATTAAAGATTCTGTTGCAAAACAATCAAGGGAGCCAAATCCTCGGCCAACAAGCTAAGTTGAGCACCCAGTTCATTCCAACTAAGAAAGTTTATGCTGTTGTGAACATCACCAAGAAGGATAAAATTCTTGACCTGCAGTTGATTTGTACATATTAACTAAAGAATGCATTAAAATGAAGCAAAAAAAGGCAAATAGCTACAAGGAACCATTTTCAGTCTGCAAAGAGTTTAAACTGCATCTATAAAAATTAAAATAAAATAAAAAAGATGGACACAAATAAAGTCAGATTGGTATCCAGGCTTTTCACCTAGAGCATGTCATAAAGATACTGAAGTTAAGCAGCACTTACTATATTTAAGCTTACAACATATAATGGTGGGGCATCATAAAATGCAATGCCATTAAGCTTACTGCCACTCCAATTATGCAGAATAATTTTAGGACCAGAAGCTATCAATAGACGACCTTGAAGGGAGGCTAAAGCAGATATAGCACCTTTTAGCTCCTTTGAATAAACCTATGACACCTAGAGAAGATAAAATTCAATTCATAACTTCAATGGAGATGACAAACTTCATAAAGCAGAAAATAGAATAGATTTGGATAAAACAAGTTGAGGTATCACATAATCCAAAAGTACCAAATTCTGAGGAATATCAGTGTTCCTTCCAACTGAAAACAAAATCACACATCCTCTCGGTGCAACATCGTCTCCTTGAATGTAAGCAATCCCAATAGCCAAAAGGGATTCATTAAATTTTGTGGCAGTATTCTGCAATAAAGCATTGCATAAATCGAGATTCTTTCAAACTGCAAAAGCGAAATGAGATATCCCAAAAAAGACTTGCTAATTACAATTAGAAATTATCCCAAAAAGTAAATATATAGGGGCACAAAATCTGTCCTAATTTTATCACTTATGCAAAAGAAGCAACCTGGCATTGAAAGGTATTAAGTTTGATAAAAGAATATAAAGACAACTTCATAATTAAAAGTCCATTGAAGTACAGTGCACAAGCTTAGGCAAATTTTACTCCCTAATTAAAATTCAATTGAAATACATGTATAGCCTCTGATAAAATGCCCAATCACTGGCAGCTATAACTTTAAGAAGAAAATGAGAAACCATGACCTCTTCATTCTTTAGTCATGATACCTGCTAAAAAGTTTAATAAATCTAATCAATTATTGTGAGTAGGAATTGTGAAATCAACAGCCTGATGCTAATAGCATGCATGCATGGTTGCAGAATTCCAAAAGCACAGAGTTCGATAGAATGAATAGTTTTCAACAATGGAAGTTCATTTTCCAATCATTGGAGGCCAGAAATGACACAATCAGCTTGCCAGTTCTATCCGTAGGCAATATTAGCTTATAAAGGTTTAAATAACAAGCACTGTAGATAGTAGTATCATACCAAAAGGAAATAAAGAAGAGGAAGAGAGCATATACTTACAGGAACTGAAACTATAATTGGGTAAAGATTCCTGTCAGCAAAGTAAGTCACTTGATGTGGAGTGCCCCTCAGTGGAATCTAACCAAGAGATAAAGTTTCTAGTAAGTACAATGACAGAAATAATTATGAAAAAAAGTGAATTTCTTATTCTTGTAAGGTGGGTTAGGGATCACTTTTTGCACTGGCCAATAGTTGTCATAGTTTGATGCAGATGGCATTTGGCAAATCTTTAGAATACGCTAGAAAAATAAAAAATGCAAAAAAGAGTTGGAGCGCTTTTAGCCAGTATGCAAAAGCCTGTTGCTTCAAAATATGAAAGTACCTAACCTGCGATGTAACATTTATGAACCCATGATTACAGCTGACATTATGAAGAACAGTGGAAGCAACAATAGATCCATCACATAGCTACAAAAAAAGAAAACAAAGTAAATGAGAGAAGCACACTTGCTCACACAACATTAAGCAACAATTAAGGATGTGACTTTGTCAACAAGTTGGTAGTGCTTTAATATTGATTCGATTCATAGGGTCGTAGATAAAAAATCTAGCAAACATCTTTCTAAACTAGGAAAAATATTAAATGGCATTTAAATTATTATTTTATTAATAAAAAATGAATTTGCGAAAGAAGATTAAGACAAGGTAGCAAAAAAAAAAAAAATCATCAATTCTCAGACAGGCCAAAAGTCACTCAGTCTAATTTTACCAAGTATTTAATCCAAAGTCAATTTGAGTCTATTTAAAGAATCACATTTCAAAATTATGCAAAATTTGATGAAAAAAATGAATCTACCTTTAGACCGTTAAATTATTTATATCTCACTGTATGACCAACTACATTTCTGACCTGTGGATGAACTCGAAGCTGTTCTCTGAATACAATAAACCAAGCCGGTCTTCACCCAGAGAGGAAGAACCCTTAAGAACCAGTAATATTCTTAAAAATTGTAATCCTTTGGGATAAGGATCCATTTGACATCTCCTCCCTCATGTAAGCATCCAACGGGACATGAATAAATCTCAAATTCCTAAGCCTAGAAGCACTAATATTGCTTAAGCCAACAGAATTTTGTGCAAAAACTGAATCCTCAACTTTAGAAGCATTTTCTGAACCATCAAATAGATAAGCATGATAACAAAGAATTTTTCCATCCGTCAATATTCCAAAAAGAAATGGACAACTGAGATTTCCAGACCATCTCTGCATGGCCAACTCAACAACCTTCAGGTTCTGAACATTTCTTTCCTGCCTTCGCCAGTCAATTCTTCAGAACCTTTATTAATCACTTTCTCAGAATCCTTAGAAGATTCCAGTGTATAGGCATCAACAAGGTGGGTTCTTCCAGATGCAAATTTTTCCACAGAGAAAGCACAATTGAATTTGGAACATCTAATATTTCAAGAGCACCACTTTCATAACAAATGAGACAATATATATCCCCTTGATTATGTGGCCTGCCATCAGCACCATCAATGGACTCCCTGATGCCAGTGGAAAGCCATGCATCGGTACTTGCTTTGTAGAGCCATGGCTCAGGACCTTTATCATGATACAATGTACAGGCAGATACCATTTTCTTTGAGCCTTCAAATGCAGTTGGAGTGTTTATAGAAACAGTGCAAGTAGTGAGATCTGAAACTCAAGGTTAAGCATAAAATCAACAAGAAATCCAAGAATGGAAGCAATAGGATAAAGTACAGTTTTGTAATACAGTAAACACAATAAGTTATGAAGGGTATAGGCCATGGCAAGTAAACAGATTTACAAGTTAAGCCCACATTTAAAATCATCTATGATGAAACATACCTCCAGCAAGGAGCAGAATACTTCCATCAGTCATTCTTAGCAATACATAAGGATCAGCAATAGAAACAGATATCACTGTAGAACTCTCAGAACCAGGGCGAGATTCAGAGTTTGGCAATGGAATACTCAGTTCTTGTGTCATAAAAGAACCACCCAGAATTCAAGCACCACGTTCGAAGACCTCGATAACTCGATGCCTATAAGCGAACATAATGAGACAAATACAAGTTAAAAGTAGTGTTTGAAGCATAATATCTAGTATATTACATGGCTAAATGGAAATAGAAAGGGGAAAGACTGCACTGTTCCAGCACAGAGTTCAAACCTATCAAGCAAGAAAACTCTCTAATGAACAGTAATATTCAGTAATTAGCCAAATTAGACAACCATGGCAATTCACTTGAAGTTACTAAAAACACTCAAGACTATACGTTTGAACATAAAATTAATTTAGACCATAAAATGTATAGTGGGCATGCAAAATTACTTAATGTGAGAGTGGTTGGAAAGGATAAAAGCAGGCAGCATTTATTAGCACCCCTTATAAACTGTAAATCAAGTAAAAACACAATATCAACCAAAAGAAAAAACTATATGTACAGCATCATTATTCTAGAAAATTTGACAACAAACCAAGGCAATAAACTAATTTCAGGTAAATACAGACCATGTAACTGGTCTCACCTTCCAAACAAATTTCCTGCAGCAATTGTTCTTCCTTGAACATAATAGTCCACACTTTCAGTCACTTCTGTCAAAAGATCAGCTATTTCAAGCAACTGTTCATCCTATGTACACCTTCCGTCTACTAAAATGTATAAGAAATTATTTTAACTTATAGAAACTTGCTTCAATAAGTATACTTACGCAACATTCCATGGTTCCGGACCAAGAACTCTTAAGCATGTCAATGGATTCATAGTCCCGGCTCCTACCTGTCATGGCAAACAAAACCTTAATGAAACAAATTGGAACTTGACGAGAATCTAAAAATCAGCAGCGAAAAAAATTTTCGCCAGAAAGAAAAGCAAAAGAATCTAAATCGTAAAAACAATTACCTCTGTGTTGCTGCATTGCTTCACTGCACGTCCAACCGACACCCAATATTCCTACAAATTTAGCAACAATTACACAGATTTTCATTGCCAATAAATAATTTAAAACAATAGTGTAATAGTTGAATGAATGCTTACAAAAGCTGAACAAGCATTGTGAAACTATAGGTTGAAAGAAGCAGCAACTTGATGAGATGTTTAACAAAAGAAATGCAAGCCGTAGTAGTAGTTCATGGAACCTGGAGTCTGTGAATAGCTTGTTGAAATGTGAGAACAGAAGCTTTCTGCGGCTCGTCGCTGGCGTTTGTCGAGGAATTTTATTGAATTGAAGAAGTGTTCACCGCAGAGGCGGTTGATCGACTGAAGCAACGGCGGCGGGTCAAAGGCGGTGGAGCGTTGAGAAGGATAGCGTTCAGCTTAGCGACGCGCAAGAGAGAGATGGGAAGCGTGGGGCTTGAGAGATAGCCATGGTTCTGCCTCTGGCTTTGTGTTCTGAGTCCTGGGTTTTGAAGGAAAACTATATGGGGATGAGGTTTTGAATTTCACCTGAGTATTTAGTAACGCTCAATACTCAATTAACGGTTATTTCACGTGCTTTTGAAATTTGAAAATGATAAATTTTTCATATTTATTAAAAAAATTAAAAAGTCAAAATCCCTTACAATGCATGACGATTTTCTGTAATTTACCAATCGAAAAAGAAATTGTCTCAAAGAAAAATTGGAAGAAACATAACCGGATCTCATTAATGTTCTCATTCTGCAGATTTTATAAAGTTTCTAAATCCTTGTTAAATTTTATTTTTTTTAAATGTAAATCCTTATTAAATTAGCTCTTTTATGAGATAAATTTGAAAAGAATATTATTATATGAGATTAATCTCAAAAGGATATTTTATTGTTTTTTTTAGAGTTAAATATAGGAAGAATTGTATACATTGAATAGATTTATGTTTGTACAAGAATCTAAGAATAAAAGTCCATCGCAAAATTTTATAGCACTATCTCAATTCCTTTTTTTTTATTTTTTAATTTTATTGCACTATTTGGATCCTTTAACCCATTTTTTTAATTTTTTATATTTTTTTTATATACATGAGAAGACATAATTTGTTAGATTAAACACTGTGTATTTTATTAAAATGAAAATTTGAGAGGAAACGTAAATTTCAAAACATTTAAAATGTTTACAACGTAAATTTCCGCCCCCTGTCCGAGGCCATTATGGACTTGCAGAGATTTTGCAAGAAGAGCCTTGCAGCGTTCAAAGTCCCTAAGAGAGTTTTCTTCACCGACGCTCTCCCAAAGACTGCCAGCGGGAAAATCCAACGGAGAATTGTAGCCGAGCACTTTCTTGCTCAAATCTCGACGGCTAAGGTTCCCAAGTTTGGAGCCTAAAGCACACACCATATCTATCTGCGCGCAGTTATATCTTGTGGGAAACGGAAGACCAGCTCCTTTGCTGTGACTATGTTTTACTGTGTAATTATTCTCTTTGTAAGTCGCAGATAAATATTAAAAATAACTTAAGAAGCGGAGAGAGGAGATTTAGTGGCATCTATAGAATATTAGAATTGCTGAGTTTCATATGGTAGAACTGGATTCTGAATATCAGCAATTTAACACTTCTGCATGCTATATACATAGTAGAGTGCCACTGCTACATTGGCTCTCTGTTCCTCGGAGGCAGCCCAAGATATTAACATTTCCGAGACAAATTAATTAAAGCTTAAACAAATTCTAGGACTCTTAAAATTAACATGCCAACAAATTAAAACATTCCACATGGCTCGTCAATTATCATTTCAACTAATCCATAAATCGTATTAGATTTTCTCTGCAATCCCAGTATCAGCCAGCAGAGTGCGAGCTATACAGGGGAAGATCACAATTAATTGTTGCCTGTCATTATAATTAGAAATGGTTGAGTTTTCATTTGTTAGATTAAGTACTCAATTTGTTTCCAAGTTACGGTAAAATCTTGTTTTGCAATCGTTGGGAGAAGCTTCGTTAGCTTCGACGGAATCAAGAAAATGAATTGCTGCCTTTCGTTGAAGCACGGAAATATAAGAAGGATCAAAATAATGGCAATGAGCCATTCCTTCCCTACGTTCACTCATTGTTTGATTTACAACCTCCAGAGGAGAAAAGAAAGCTTGAAGAACCGAAAATCGTGGCATTGTGCTCTGAGCTCTTTACTGCAGACACTGATGCTTCATCCGTAGCTCTGCAATGGATCCTACCAAATTTGGTGAAGTATCCTTGTATTCAGGAGAAGTTGTTCATGGAGATCAGAAGGGTCATAGCAGATGGAGAGCTAGAGATCAAAGAAGATGATTTGTCAAAAGTTCCATATCTAAAAAGAAAACCATTTAGTTCTTATCCAAGGACGGAAGTAGCCAGGGGACATACCCCCAACTTCCCAAGGGTCCTTTACTCTATTATAACTTGGCTTTATACATGCTAAAGATTATAATTTGTCCCTCCAAAGTGAAATGCAAGCTTTGATTTTTTTTTTCTTTCCATTTTGTGTATACTTTTAAAAAAATTGATATCATCATTAGTTTCAAATGCAAATAAATGACTTGATTGATCAAAACTAATGATAGGATAATTGAATTAATCACCGAAACATTCAAAAGTTGTAAAAAATTCTATCTTAATGGATTTTGGTATGAAATCAGTTAATGTAATTTTTTTTTTTACCATTTCTTGAAATATTAGATTCTAATTTGAAAAATTCATAAGTGATATTTTTATTTCGCATCTTCTTTATAAATAATAAAAATTAAGATTTTACTAAAAAATAATAATAATAATAATTAAAATTGAATTGTAAACACTAAAAAAACACACACACACATAATAATGCCACAAGGCCACAAGTTATCAAGTAGCCTAAGAGACAGGTGGCATATATGCCCCCTAATGATGATGAGCAAAAAGGGCAACCATGACCAACAGGTTGTGGAGGAGTTCTTAGGGATAGAAAGAGTAACGTAGTTGGTCTTTTCTTTGGTCTCGTAGGTGTGCTTGAGTCCAATCATGCGGAAGTTCTTGCAATTAAAAATGCCCTTCATTTTTTTTGTTTCCTCTCCATGCAATGGTGTAATATCTTCAGTAATAGAATCAGATTTTTGAGTTGCTCTTTCATGGATATCAAAACCAGAGTCTGTGAAAGATATTTTCTGAAATTGACAGATTACCGAAGTTGATTAAAGACGTGACTTATAGACAGATATACAAGGAAGCTAACTTCTTCGCAGACTCCCTTGCAAAAATGGGAGTGGATCAACCGAGCATATTCAATGCTTGCTGGTGAAAGGCAACCCATTATGTTTGCTGGACTAGAGGAGCGGTTGCTTTTGTTTTCATCTCTACGAGAGTGTTGCTACTTCTGTTCTATCTTATCTCTGTTATTCTTCTTGTGCACAATATTGTCCATGCTTGTATATTCTTATCTGGGAAGCCTCTGCTATTTTTTGTTAGAGAGACGTGATTATGAAACCCCATCCACATGAAAAAAATTGTTTTTTATTTGTATTTCTTTTAACTGTCACAATAAAATGCAGAGAATCTCTTGTTTTTTTAGGAAATAGCAGAGAAGTAATGAAGCCTTTGTCTGATTCCATCTTTCTTTAGTCACTTTCATGGCAAATGCAGGATCCCATATAAAATGAATGATGGGTAGTACCATAGATGAAATTTACAGTAAATGATAATTTCTTTCTTTTTTTTTCTTTTAATTAGCCATCAATTTTGACTTTGTTTGGAGTATTTATTTTTGCTACTTAATATCTATCCTATTACTTGCTTTTACTTGCTGAAAGGTATTACAAAGTAAAAGTATGACTTGTTAATACTGACCAAGTAAATAAAATATCATAAAAAATTAGTAGCTGATTGTTAATGAATGTTGGAATGAGTAGCTCAAGAGGTTTACATAACCATTTTCTTGTTATCAAGAGCAGGATGATGACACTAATAATGATGAGTAAAAACAAATTGTTTATGCTAATAATGATGATTATAAGGGCAGTATTAGTCTACCTTATCAGTTTTTGTACAATTCAGTTTTATTCACCCATTTGATATGAAATCCTCATGCCCTAATCCAGTTTTTCCAAGTGATGATTCAGATCAAATACAAACATTTTCAAAGTAGATAGTGTCGTAGCCCAATTTTAAGGCCATGATCGATGCAAAAACCCAATGAGCTCAACTCACTAAGGCCGAGCAAGCCTACTTACATGATCTTATATGTTAATCCATATTTCTTTAAAATCTGAAATTTCATAATGCTCAATTACAATTCTTTTGAAAACAACTCATCAAACCCAGTCATGTATTCATAATGGCATCATCAACCATTATTTACATACATATAATTTGACAAGCGAATTTCAACATTTCACAACAAATAGTCATATACACATAATTAAAACTTGACTGTCAGCAGAGTGACTTTAGATGGGAGATATGGCTACTGAATGTCAAAGTAACTGGCCAAAAGATGGGAGTACGCGGACGCCTCAATCTATGTCTCAACCACCCATGAATCTGAAAACATGAAGTTGAAAACGTGAGTACAAACTCAATGAGTGAACCTAGGAAGGGAACAAGCAACTTTAAGGAAGGTTTAGAAATCATGATGCACATCTTTGAAAACAATGCAACTTAGTTCACGTTCTTATTAAAATCCCTCCATCAAACCCCAGGTTATTAAATCATTTCATAATGAAGGAACCATATTTAGCATGAAATTGGAAAGAGAGAGGATTTCCAGCAATCATCCAAGCAAGACAGTATAAACAGAATGTTTCTTGCCGCAATAAAATCAATTCACAAGTAAACGAAAAATTTTCAAGATTCATCATGCCATGTAATCATATCTTATAATCATAATCTTTCTATTGCATGTACATATACTTAAGCATATATCAATTAGCATACCACCACATCGGCTCCAGCTCATGTGCATCCCCCCACATCGTGCACATAGCCGGAGACCTCATCTCGCCTAGCTCATGTGTATCCCCCTCCATCGTGCACATAGCCGGAGTCATCATGTGCATCCCCTCACATCGTGCACAGTCAGTGCCATCGTGTATATCCCCCCACATCGTACACACGGGCACTATCATCATCCACCTCCCTCACCACGCCATAACCGGCATGTGCATTCCCCCACATCGTGCACACACACGGTTATAATCATCATATACAATATCAATTATCATGCACACCACATATATATAAATATATATGTATATATATATATGTATGTATATATATATGTATGTATATATATATATGTATGTATATATATATGTATGTATATATATATGTATGTATATATATATGTATATATATATATATATACACCACTAAAATGTAATAGTGCATAAATCCATAACCAACCACATGTCAAACATAAAGGCAATTTCCAAAGGCTTGTCCCAAGGCACTTGTTTTTAAGAAAAGCTGGATAAATCATTCAAACGTTTGTGCAATTTCATTCACATTCCCAAAACAAGTTTTGAAATGCAGTTCACTCACCTGACAAAACTAGCACCACCAAGGTTCTAATTCAAGTAGTCCCGAAATACCATTAAAACCTATATTTATCAATAAACCATAACAACCTCAATTAAGTCATAAATTAAATCTAATAATTCTAATGAATTTACATTAGGCAATCTACCCTCTAACCTAACATTTAACCTAAGTTTCTAGTATAATTCACAAACCCATTTGGCCAACTATTCCAATTTAAAATTTCGTTACTTGGATGAGCTTGGAGGCATGAAGATCAACAAAGAACCTAATCTTTCCAAAAAAAATAATTTGAAAAAAATTAGGGAATAAATCTGAAAATATAACCATAAATTCAAGAATTCCAAAAGTTGGAAATATATACCTTTCAACCTTGAAAATGAAGATTTGAAGCCCAAAAATCCAAGTGTTGTTGAAAGTGAAGTAGAAATAGAAAATATAAGAAACAAGGAGAGATTTTTTTTCTCTCTCCTAGTGTTTAGATGTGCTGGAAATTGGGGTTAGAAGCTGCAAATTTAGTGCCCAAGAAGTTAGGAGAAGGAAGGAATAGGAAAAGAAAAGAAATGAAAAGAAAACAAGAAAAAAATCCCATGAAAAATTTGATTTTCATGGAGGTGGAACGAAAATGGCATTGGATGGGTGAGGAAGAAGAAAAAAGTTGCTGGAAGCTTGAAGAAACTGCTGGAAATTTGAAGAAGTCACTAGAAACTTAGATATTTATGCCTTATGTTTATCCATTTTCTCATGAAATTATCAAAATGCCCTTAACAAGGTCATTTTATCTTTCCATTGCCTTTATACAATCTTTTTACTTCTTTGACACTAAGATAAGGTCCAAAAGGGTTTAAAAATGCTTGAGTTCACGAAAACTTTAAAATTTTAACTTGAGATGCAAAATGACTGTTTTACCCTTTTTGTTTCCTTCCATTTTAATTTAGTTCTCCCAACACTCATTTAACTCCAATTTTCTTCCATTACCTTCTTTTACACATGTACAAACAAAGTATGAAGTTTGTACTCCAACGCGGTGTCCCCAAAATATTTAAAATATTTATTTGCCCGCGCTATCTTTACTTAATAAAGACGTGTGACCCCATTAACGTCATTTTTCTCTAAAATTCTCTCATTCTTCTTCTCCCCCACTTAGATTAACCATATACTCATTTTTCATGAAAAATTTTGACACTGAATAAAATATTAATATTTTAATATTATTTTATTAATAAAATATTATTTTATTTTAAAAATTTCCTCTTATCTCCTCTTGTCTCCTTAGTATCCAAAATACCTTATTATGCTTCAATTAACTTCCGAATCACTTTTTATCTCATAAATCCTTCTCTGATAAAAATATTATTATTTTATTATTATTTCCTCGTGTGCAAAATATTTTATCCTAAACTATTCCTTTCATCTTTCATCGTTTCTAAACTTTATAATTAACCTCAATTGGCATCTAATAAACTTTATTAGTCACCATATCAAAATACGGGGTATTATAGATAGTGGCGTAGAAATCAAGTGATAGCAACGGTTTTTGTAGCATCAGAAATCTTGAAAATATCTTTCTAATGGTTTTTGTAGCATCTTGTTCGATTTTGTGGTTTGGAAGTTACAAATTTTTAAAGTTAATTGGGAACTTGATTTTCAACAGTTTTGACAACTCAACTTTGGGTCATCGGAACTCCATATTCCGATGACCTTTTTGGTCATTTCTTTGAGGGCTTTTGTAGTATAAATGAGATGTTTAATATGGCATCAATGGCTTGTTTAGGGGCTTTTTGTGTTAAGAGAATTAAAGCCTCAAAATAGGCTCATTGATACTGAAAACCCAAAAATCTGGGTATTTCGTGATGATTTCAAGAGATTTGGCTTTTGAAACTTGGGAATTTTGTTTTCTTTTTAATCGAAACAAATTTTTGTGTTGTAGTATGATATGAATACTTCATATTGGTGTTGATTTCATCATTGGAAATAATTCAGGTTAAAAGTTATAGCAGCTCAAACTATGCCAAATGACCATCTAAGTTATGGAAATTCCAAAAAATAGAAAATTCCTTTTGAAATTTTTTTGAAATTTGATTTTAATTAATATGTGATAAATTCTGTTGTAAACTTCATAAATATTGGATATGTGATCTCTACTGTATTTTTATATCTAAAAGTATATATCTTTATATTTTATAAATTTATTTCTTAAATTAGTAGATTTTATTAAAACATCAAAAAAATTTATGAAAAAAAAATTATAAANAGATTTTATTAAAATATCAAAAATTTATGAAAAATTATAAATATGATTTTTATGAATGAAATTAGTGTTATCTCTCTATCTGAAATTAAAATCCTTCATGATTTTATGATTTAAGTTTAATTCTCAACTTTATTGAAAATTCTATTTAATTCAAAAATATATATAATAATAAAATATTACCTTATTAATCGAAAATGTTTTTAAATTGTGCTAGAGGTCACTACACACCCTAAATGCTTAGGATGGCCAATGGAAGTCACCTTGTAGGATTCGTTGCAAATTCAGTTCTGATATTTGTATATATTTCTTGAAATATTAGGCAACTAGGAGGATTGTCTGATATGCTGCTTAAAAGTGAAATTGACAAAATCAGGTAAGTAGCTAATATCCCCTCGGTGTTTTCACACCCTAAAAATTAGCCTCAATGTGGATTTAAATTTCATATATTATGTATAATATGTTTTGTCCTATGGTTTGTAAAAATTGAGTTGAGTATGCAAAATAGATACATATGATTTTCGTATGTTGGATTTTGGAATGTGAAATTTTTGTCAAATATGATTTTTGATTTTGAAATATAAATATGATTTTTGTCTAACATATGCTTATATGATTATCTTTGTGATTATATATATAAGTACTTAGTTTGAAATAAATATGCTTTTGATGTGCATGATATGAGTTTTGTCAAAGTGAATATTATTGTTTTGTGAACTTGAGTAATCAGAAAATATATTTTGTTTTGTCTCATAGTATAACTATGTCATGATCCTGCTAATGGGAGTTAAACGTTGACCGTGTCGACATGTATTATGTGATTAGAAATTGATCTCTCAATCGCACCACCAGTTACAGAATAGTGGTATTTGTGATATCTGTTCAGAGCAACCAATGGTTGCTTCTAATATACTAATGACCCATGCCACTAAGGTTAATAATGGTTTCTGCTATAATTATGACCTATGTCGTAAGGGTTAAGTATGACCATAGTATGTTACGAGAGACCATTAAAATCTATAATAATTATGAAATCATATTTATCTATTATTTTAAAATTTTGGAATTAAGATAGTTTTGTTATTCGAATCAAATTACCCAAAATTCTGTTTTGATATTTATATGAGAATAAAAGTTTTAGCCTAAATGTTTTGTGCATGCTTAATCCGGCTAAAGGGATGTTAGTCACTTGCTAAGCTGTTGGACTCACTCCTTCTTTCACTTTTTTTCAAGTTGTGATTTGGTCAAACACGTGGAAAACTTCGTGAAGTGACGTTTCATAGGCTAGCATATGGTGTTAGTTTGCTTCAGGATTGTTTAAATGTTATGAACCTTTTGTTACCTTAAATCATTTATTCAGGATTTTATCTTAGTATCATAAATTTGAGAATTATTATATTTCATAAATATATTTGACACATTTTAATTAGTTGGTTAAGATATATGTTTGGAGCCTTACATGCCTGTAGGGTTTATCTTGCAGGTGTGCGGCGTCTGTTGTGCCTCAAGTCTGTGGACGTGACAGATTTAGTGATATCAAAGCTTAGGTTGAGCATAATTATATAATTTTAACACTTATGCAAGATATGAGAGATGGGTAGAAGAAATAGGATTGCGACGTGTTTCTCTATTCATGTTTGATACACTCACATGATTGTTGCATCTTAGTGTTTAAATAAAAAAAAGCTAATGGTAATTTCCCTTGTTATGAATAATATTGGAAGAAGATGCAAAGAACAACGGCTTGGAAAGTAATATAACCAGCAAACTTCCTTGCTACTGTCCCCAAACTAGCTCTATGCCAAGAGAGATTTACATGAAGAAAGAAAGCAATATTTTTAAGGTTAGAGTTCTTTTCATCACAATTGCTAATTGCTTAAATTATTTTGTGGAATTATAACACATTCTGAAAGGAAGAAGAGATTGAGAATTGTAAAGTATTCAATACTATTAAGAATTACGAAGAATATTTTCAATGAAAATTATCATAAATGCAATCAGAATTTTATATTACTATAAAAATATAATTAACAATATGTTTTCATCAGTCAAAAGTTTTACTAACATATATTTTAAATAAAGATAAATGATAAATTAAAAACTTGCTCTTGCCTAATGTATTGGGAATTGTAAATTTCACTTGAATTTAATATGTAACAATAATAAAAAAAATCTAATAAAACTTGATGTTTATGAAAAGAATTTTTTGTACCGTTTTGTCGATTGATTCTTTCATATATTTTTATCTACATATATATATATAGCTGAAAAACTATAATTTCCTGATCTTAATTTCTAATTAGATAAATTAGATAGATAAAAGTATACATTAGAAAATCTTATAATGTCACAATTCAAATTCTTAATTTTTAAAACTGATAAAACCTTTCATCCATTTTTTTGAGAAAAGATTAATTGACTCAAAAATGTACTTCTATACATTTTAAAGCCTCTTTTTAACATTTTCTTCTTAATTTCCCTTTTATTGCTGGTTGATCTTAAAGAAAAATTAAGAAGAGAAGGAAAGAGGGAAATTAAGAAACAAATATAAAATGAAGGGGGAAAAGAAAAGAAAAAAAAAACTAGGAGCAACCTAAAACAATATCGTATTAATGATTTTTTTTTTTTGGTTAAGCTATCGTTTTTTAGTTAATTTTCCAAATGGAGCTGGATTTAAGATTTTGGAATAAAAATTTAATTTGAATTTCATTGTTGTGAAATAGAATGTTTTTTATGAAAATGATATAATTTTTTAGAACTTTCTTTGTAATTTACCATTTCAATATTTGTTTTATTTAATCTAAGTAATTCACGAATATCGGTTGGTTTTGTCCTCAATTATATATTGTACCATAAATGAACCCAATGTCCCTATGTCTCGGTTGCAAGGCATAGAACTTCACTTGGAAGGTTTAGACCTTAGATTATGCATTACAAAATCAATCATAGCATGGCATCTTAAAGGATGATGACAACATTAACACTTTTTTGGAACAATGAAAATTTTGTGCATGATTTAGAAAATCAGCCTTGAGATCAATTATCATATATGCCACTTACAAAGCAATGAATGATTTTCTAAGTTGCTAATTTACTTGACAAAGCAGTGAATTCTCTTGCTAAAAATTAAACAAGCATGTGGCAATAGGAAGTATTGAAAGCACACCTGCTTTTGAATTCTTGTGTTCTTTAAATGACCAAAGAAGCTAGGAAAGAAGATACAATGATTTTTCAGCTCTTTTCACCACAGAAGAAATTGTTTTCTTGTTTTTCAAAGATTTTATGAAAACTCAGAGGATATGGCAGTGGCTATAGGGAAGAAGTAATTAGAGATATCAGAATCAACCAAAATATGTTCAATGTATATCTCATGTAGCAAAGCTTGTTGGAGACATGATCCTCAGTGGAAAAAGAAAGGTTTAATTAGTTCAAGTAAAGGTGATGCTGAATGCTACTTCTCCATTACAAGGAATGTAACAGATGCTAATTAAGGTTTAATTAAGGTTTAACAGATACTTGGAAATTTTGATACAAGCTCTAATTAAGGTTTGAACCTGAAACTTAAAATGTTGTAAGACTTTCTTCTTTTATTGAGACAATACTTCATTGGCTTTGCTCATCTTCTTATCATTGAGACTAGTTAATTCTCAGTAGGAAATATTATAAAGTATGTACTTCTAATTATAAGTCAATTACATTAAACTACAATCGTTTTCAAGACCAAGTAACAGATAAGTTTGAGCAAATATCCGATTATAATTGCATAATCAATAGGAACCGACATAGTTTGGTTTCGACAGGTCAATTAGTTGAATTCGAGTATAAGGGATGGTTTTGAAGGTCTATGGTTTCCGGTTATTCGATTGATTATCGAGATTAGAATTTTCTCAGCAAACTGAAAAATTGAATCACTGTTTTTTTCTAAACTAAATAAACATTTTATTATATATAAGTAATATGATGAGTGTAAAATTACTATAATAGCCCTTTATCTATTCCTCAATTTCTCCGAATTCTGTTGAACATTAAGGCCTAAACACCCTTTTATAATTTCTCCCCTGCTCTCCTAGTCTCCCTTAACTCTCCCGAGCCTTGATCCCCCAACTAGTATAATTTTTTAATTCAAAACAATACTGATTCAATCTAGTAGGAGAATCATAGTAAAGATTTGAGGTGTTAAAGCTTTTGATTTTCCATTGAAATTTGGGTGAAAACGTATGGATGACCACTCAAATGTTCTCTATTTGTTGTAGTAATGGGGATGTGCGTGTAAATTGGACAAGTGCTACAAAAAATGGAACAATTCTCAAGACTAGAGATATTGTCTCGGTTAGTGGGAAAGGAAGACAAAAGGTGTGCTATGGATTCGATCAGATCCTGCTGCCCAGTAAAAGGTCCTCTACATTTTAGTTTAGGCTTCTCAGCTTTAAATAAAAACTACAAGGGAAAGTTTGCCGTTGACTTCATTTTATGGATCAGTTGAGTTAAACCAGTTGCACTTGTATCATTGGGAGCCAAATGGAGATATTTGTGAGGTGAAAGAAAAAAGGATGACTAGTCGCAAGCTTCCATGCCATTAATGTTTGGGTTGGTTCTGTTGTTCTTGTTTGATCATTGTGAAAAGGGGATGTTTCTTTGACCTTTTGTCTATTGTTATCGAATCCTCAGGGGGAGTTATGGGTTGAAGTTTCACTGGCAAGCCCTGTTTTTGTCCAAAGGGCACTGTGTTGCTGGTGTTTAGGTGATTGTCGACTGGGGTTGCTTTCATTTTTGTGGCAGCAATCTTTTGTAATTGTACAGATTCTCAAAGCTCTTACCATCTTTTTATGCCATGAACAGTCTTTCGTAGTTCCTGCAGGAGACTTGAAGATGGCATAGTGGTAATGAAGGTTAATAAAATCAACATTAACAGGTTATACTTTTCTTCAATATTGATGATGATTGCGTAACGCTGGCCCTTGTCATTGTATAATAGTATGAAATTACTAATGATTTTAACTGACAGGCGACAGTACCATATTTGTTGGCAATAGGCAGTTGATTCTAAACATAGACATAGCATAGAAACAGCAAGGAATCACAAACCATTACTCCATTCGTGCCACAATCCCAATTCCCTTAAATTGGGAAGAGTAAATTTGATGCTACTGCTAACCATTCCTTGTTCCTCTTATGATGCTATTATTTCCTTCATTCGGTCACAACCCCACACAATGATTTGTTCCAAATTGCCCAGATCTTGCATCTAATCTGGCATTTCTCTACTACAGAAACATTCCTATAAATCACTCATGGGTGAGTCGATACAAAACCAAAATAATAATAATAATAATAACCTTGTAATGTTGATAGACATGTATTAAACACTGATAAAGTAGTTCGCAACCTTACTTCAAATCATACAACAAAGCTTAGTCTCTTGTTTTGATGGTAGAAAAACCAAATACCTTTTTTTTTTTTGGAGAGTGTGAATTTGAGCTTAACATCCACAATTGGGAAGAGCTCAACAAACAAACAGTAAAAAGGATGAATTGATTCTAGAAATACAAAGTATAGAACATCTGAAAGCAAGATGTTTGAATTGTGATTTTACTTCAGCATTTGGGCCTGCAACCTTCTTTCCCATTGCATGTATCTAGCGAAACAGAGAAACCGAATAAGACTGGTAATCTTAGTATTTGTTTCAAACATAGAAAATGAAATGAAAAGAAAGTAAGATGAAACTAGATTTGCAATTTTATGAGAAAAAAGGACTCACATTATGCTTTTGATGACAGTTTATTAAACAGCTTGCTTCCATTGATTGTTGCGCTTATCCCAAAATTTGAGCAAAGGTAGAAGAACATTCTTAGCATTAGGATGATCCCACTCCATTGATTCCCAGCATTCCTTTGGATTTATACAGATTTCTTTGAGAGAAGCAGGAGGAGATGGTTGACTATTGTCAAGCTCAAGCAGGGGAAGATACAGAGGGAACCTCTTTAGCTTTGGACAATGCCATATCTCAATTCGTTGGAGAGAATCACAAACCATTACTTCATTTGTTTTACAAATGCTCTTCAATTCTGGCAGATGAACCAATTTCAATATCCTTAATTTGGGAAGAGTAAACATAACATTATTATTGGTACTCATTCCTTCTTTCTCTGATGCTATTATTTCCTCCACTCTGTCGCACATCCTAACCTCAATCTTTTCCAAGTTTTGGAGATTTTGTAGAAACCACTTTGCTGGCAACAAATTCTTTAAGTTTTTACTTGAAGCTAAATAAATTGCCTTAAGAGAGGAAAAAGTTCCAGGCGTTAGTGGTACTGATTCTCCAACTATGACTTTCAAATTCGTCAACATCCTCATATGAAGAACCTCAAGCGTTTGGAGTGATGCACACCATGAGGTAAAAATGGACTCCAATTCATGGCAACTTTCAATTGTACATTCCTTCAAATCGGTTCTGAAAAGATCATTTAAAGTTGATGCCCTGCCTTCGCAATGATACAGATGTAGTTGCCGAATATTAGATGGAAGTATAATCGGATCTTCAATATTCATGTTAAAACCCCATATTGCAACCATTCTACTATAACCTCTGTCAAATGTAATAGACCTATATGAGTTATAGAACCAGTGATCAATCAATTTGTGACTCACCCAAATATGGTACTTATTAGGCCTTTTTCTTTGACCAGCATACATGCTCAAGTTTTGCACATTGGTGAAGCAACCTTCAAAAACTTCCAGCTTTTTCAATGTCTTAATCTCTTCCGCTCTTGATGATGCTGGATGAATGATCAAGTGTTGAAGATGATACAACTTCGACAATATTCCATTGGGGATCTCTTCTAACTCAAAGGTAAATCCAAGATTGAGATATCTAAGATTTATCAACATTTCCAAACCTTGAGGGATTTTGTTGATACTTGTTCTTTCAAGATTCAATTTCTTCAAATCTCGATTCTTTGACAAGGATGGGACATTTTCTAATTTGGAGCATTCACGAAGCAATAATGCTGTGAGATTCTCTAAATTGGAGATAGAATTGGGTAAACTCCAAATCGAATTCAAAGAAAGATCAAGGATCTTAAGATTAAGCATGTGTTCAAAGAAAGATTCTGGAATTTCTTCAAAAGAATTGTTTGAGAGTAACAAAGTTGTAAGCTTTTGACATTCGGGAGATTGCATATTTTGAGGAATTTTTGATATGGAATTCCTCATCAAGGAAACCTTTTCAAGGTCTTCACTCCATTCTTCTTTATCAGGAAGCTCTTCCAATTGCATACCAGCTTTGACCAAAAATCTTTCTCTTGTGATATGCAATGCCATATCTCTAACAACATCATGCATCTTTACGTGTGTACCCTCCCTAACCCTTTCTAACATACAATTTTCTTCGAGCTTCTGTAAAATAGAATTACCGCCACCCTGCATTGCTTGTCTAGTTCCCATTTCATCAAGAAGTCCTTGTTCCATCCAATATTCAACTATCTCCTCTTTTTTTATTTCATAATCTTCAGGATATAATGCACAACATAGAAAACAATCTTGGTCTTTTTGTTCCAGACGATCATAGCTGAACTTTAAACATCCAAACACCTTATCTTCCATATCCTGGATGTTTCTAATGTAACCTCTTAATTCATTCAAAGCATTTTGCCACACAAGAGGATCAGTTATTCCCCTCATACAACCAGCTATTGTGACAATTGCAAGAGGAAGTCCATCACATTCCCCCACAACAAGTTTCATAATTGATTCTAAAGTTGGATTAAGCAACATGTCTTGTCCGACTTTGCTTAAGAACAATTGCATTGCCTCGTCCATAGAAAGACAGGACACTTGGACTTTCTTACAACCCATTGATCGAACAACCTCTTCTGAACGTGTTGTCAACACTAACTTGCATCCATTATCTGTTGTTGGCTCAAGGATTCCAACATCCTCAAGAGAGAAGCTGCTCCATACATCATCCAAAATTAGCACATAGCTCCCCTGTTTCCTCAACATTTCTGATAGCTTTGCAGCCCTTACAATTGTATTCTCATGATCCGGTAAGTTTTCTTTCAATTGGCTTGCAATGTCCTTTTGTAGCCTTCGAACATCAAAGTCTTGGGATACCGTTGCCCAAATCAGTTTATTAAACTTAGCTTCTTTCAACAACCTGTTGTGGACATCCTTCATAATGGTTGTTTTACCGATTCCTCCCATCCCACACACTCCAATCATTCTAACTCCATCCCCCATCAAGTATTGGTAAATTTTTTCTGTTATAGTAGTCGTGCCCGTTAACTCCGGTGTTGGTAGTTTAACCCTTATGATTGAAGGATCATCAACCACCAAGCCATTAGAGAAATGACCTTGACCATATACTTCCTTTATTGTTTGAGTGGTTTCATCAACAAGCTTCCCTAAGCAAGAACGAAAGAGATAGTTCCCTTTTCTGACTTTATCTTCAACATGTTGAGCATGACCAAGCTTCTCCCCCGCTTTCTTGAGCCAACTTTCAACTTCCTGCTTTGGCTTTTTACCAAAACAATGCTCGTCTTGCAATTGTTGGTGAATATCCCCCTTGCGATCATGCAAATCTGCTTGAGCTTGTTTGAAATCATCCACGTATTCACTAAATTTTCTGTGGTTTTTTAGATACTTTCTAGCTGGTTGACCAATGAACTTAATAACCTCAATGATTGGTCCAATCAAGTCCATATTATAGCTTGTCCCTGCACCAAATTTTGGTATTGATTCGTTGAAGAATGGATGCAGAGGCATATCAAGTTCATGAAATAAAGGAATTAAAAAGGAAATCGATTGAAGATATATGAAGTAGTAGATAGAAATTTAATAAATAATTTAACGAGGAAAATCATATTCTTAGTATCTTTGTAAACAAAAAATAAATTTTTTGCTTAGCCACCCATTTACATGAAATCCTCAGCCCTAAACCTGTCAAGCTAAGCTTCGTTCAAGTGGTTGTGATCAGTTAGGTTTGACTAAGGATTTTAGATTTGAGACTAGTGTTGTTTTTTCTCTTTTTCATTTTTAAAAGAAAAAAGACATAATGATCATGAGCTATGTGTCAAAAGTGCAAGAACATAAGGAAAGACAGTATTATTCTACAATCTACACCATAATGAAAAGCATACAAATTAAAAAGACTAAAAAAGGAAGGTAAAACATGCTAGCAATTTATGGGAATAAAAGATAATGGGAGGTTAAGAAAGTACCTTTCCTGACTGACAGATAGCTATCGGAAGATATTGTCTAGAATAGTAGAAGATGCAGAGAACAAAGGCAGTGAATTGAAGACAGGCTAAGAGCAGAACCAGCAATCAATGTTCCTTGCTAATTTTTATGCTCTCTGCAAAAGCGATGGAAAAAGGAAGAAATTAAAAGGTAGGAGGGGGAGTCAATGAAACTGTTCAGGAAATAGCAAAGATATACAGCAGCCTTTGTCTGACTCCACTTTTTCTTTAGACATTTTCTTGGCAAATACAAGGTCTGATTTTGTCTGATTGCCAGTTTCATATTGACGAAATTTCTTCTAATAATCTGGCCAAGTAATGTCTCATTTCAGCTATTCTTTTTTTCCTGAAATGTGAGCTGTTTGATTAAAAGACAAAACATAGTTCATTGTTTTGCTCATAGTTCATTGTTTTGCTCTTTTAAAATATTGCTATGATTGAATGGTAGTCCTGATTTTGGATGACTATGATTGCAAGTCAATTTTATTCGAATCATTGTTTAGTAGTTTCTTGGTTATTAGATTCTTAGCTAAATTGGGTTATTTTATTGTAGTGTCGGCAAACATTTTTTTTTTTTTTGTTAAAAATGGTTTCATATATTTCCCACTTGACCATGTTTGGTTTTGTTTAATCAGAATCCTGATCAATTAGTTGCAGTCTTGCTGACTAATTACAGAATAATTAAACCAAGAAGTCTTGTTTCGTTTTCCTTCACCAATATCTTACTTTTCTCAAGGAAAATAAAAACAAGGAGCCTTTTCCAAGTGATGATTCAGACCAAATACAGACAGTTTCAAAGTAGACAGTGCCACAGGAATCAAGTCATAGCAAAGCTGAAAACACCCATCTGAAAGTCCTCACTAGTAATTGAAAAAACATCAGATCAGAGAAAATGCAAAGAAAGAAAGAAGCAGGTACCTAATAATTAGATCACCATTTTCCGTTTATACTATCATTATGGAAGACAAAGAAAACTTCCAGCACGGCTGAGACTTGATGAGCCTGGACAACAATAGTTTTCCAGCAGAGAAATGGTTTTGTGTTAGAAGTGGAAGCTTGATTTGCAGAACGGTGCAAAGCTTTCTTAAACCGTTTGGTAAAGTGACAATCATGTGATTGTCACATGCTGTCTTTTACTTATTTGATCCAATGTTAGGCACCTGTTCTTATTTCTTTTATTTTCTTGTTGCTTGTTATTATCCTTTGGCTATTAGCCTTGGTAGTTGTAATGGCCACGCGGCCTATTTCCTGTTTTTAGGTAGTGCATTAGATTATGGGGTCCTCTTGAAAAACCACTTTGTTGTGGCTTGCTTAAATATTGACAGTTTACTATATGTAATAGTATGAATGTGACATTTCCAGTTTCTTATTCTGCAGTTTTCTCCTTCATCTTTTGATTTTACCTACCATTGTTGTTTTTTAATATTTGTTGTTCTTAAATTCAACATAATATCAAAGCCTTTTTTGGATCTTGTGGGATTGTGAGAAATTTTTTTTCTTTAATATTGATTTCCTATTTGCTAAGTTTTTTAAACTCTCTATTTCAAATGGCTTCTTCGAATATAACCGTTACTGCTCCTCCAATTTTTTCAAAGTAAAATTATCAGATGTGGGCGATTAAAATGGAGGCTTACTTAAGAGCCTATGACCTGTGGGGGATCATTGCTGCTAGAGGAGATCCCCTTGTTTTGAGTGTTGCTAATCCAACGATTGCTCAGTTGAAATAGCACAACGAAGAGGTAGCAAAAAGATACAAAGCCCTTTCTGTTCTATTTTCTGTAATTTCTGATTCTATATTTACGAGGATTATGAATTGCAAGTCCCCAAAGGAGGTTTGGGATAAGATAAACGAGGAGTTTTTTGGAAATGATAGGACTAGACAAATCTAGGCTTTGAATCTTTGGAGAGAGTTTGAAACTCTGAGAATGGATGATGAAGAGACTGTTCAAGATTTTTCAGAAAAGGTGCACAAGATTGTGAATCGTTTAAGGCTGCTTGGTGAAGAATTATCTAAGAAAAGAATAGTAAATAAATTTTTAGTAAGTCTACCAAAGAAGTATGAGTCAAAAATTTCTTCTTTGGAAGATTCTAAGGATTTGAGTTCGATTTCTGTAAATGAGCTTGTGAATGCTTTACAGGCTCAAAAACAGAGAAGGGCATTGAGGCAAGATAAGGTTGTTGAAGGTGCTTTGATGGCTAGAAATGCAGATAAACGACACAGCAACAGATATAACAAAAAGTCTGAGAATGAAAGAAAAGACAAAGGAAAGAAAATTTATGAGAAGAAGCAAGGAAATCAAAAGGGAGCTTTTCCACCTTACTCATATTGCAAGAAGACCAACCATACTGAGAAGTTTTGCTGGTATAGACCTAACGTCAAATGTAGAGCTTGTAACCAGTAAGGTCATGTGGAAAAAGTTTGCAAGAATCGAGGAACTAAAGCTGATGAGAAAGTTGCAGTTGCTGAGCAAAAGGATCGGGTGGAGGATGAAGTTCTGTTTATGGTTAAGAAAGCAGACTTTGATGAAAAGAAAAACATTTGGTTGTTAGATAGTGGTTGCTCAAACCATTTAACAGGTTGCAAGCAGATTTTTCAAACTTTTGATGGCAACTTTAGGACAAAGATGGAAATTGGTAATGGAGATCTCTTTTGATCTTTGGAGTTGGTACAGTAGAGGTACAGACACTTGATGGTTTGAAGTCAATATCAAATGTTTTTTATGCACCAGATGTTAGTCAAAATCTACTCAGTAAGGCAACTGTTGGATGACAATTATCAATTGGTGTTCAAGGACAAGGCATGTACAGTTAAAGATCCTACTAGAGTTGAGCTATTGATTGTGGGAATGAAGAACAAATGTTTTCCTCTGGATTGGATGAAGGTTAATCATGCTGCTTACAACTGTACTATGACTGCAAATGACCTTTGGCATAAAAGGTTTAGTCATGTGAACTATGGTTCACTGAAACTGATGAGCACAGATAAGATGGTGGTTGGTTTGCTTGAGATTTCTAAATCTGACAGGGTTTGTGATATTTGTCAGTTTGGTAAGCAAAAACGAGTACCATTTCCCAAAGTCAGAAGATGGAATGCTACTTAGAAATTACAGTTATTGCATATTGATTTGGGAGGTCCTATGAAGACTTCATCACTGAATGGAAGCAGGTACTATTTGCCTTTTATTGATGACTATACTAGATTTAGCTGGGTATATTTTCTCAAAGTGAAATCTGATGCTTTTAATGCTTTTATAAAGTAAAAAGCATTAGTAGAAAATCAAACAAATTTGACCATTAAAATGTTGAGGAGTGACAATGGGACTGAGTACACAGCTAAAGAATTTGAAGGTCACCTGAGCAAGTTTGGTATTATACATCAATTAATAGTGTCTTATAGCTCTCAGCAGAATGGTGTATCCGAGAGAAAAAACAAGACATTGAAGGAGATGGCAAGGTGTTTACCCTTTGAAAGGAATTTGCCAAAGACACGGTGGGCTGAAGCTATGAACACAGCCAACTATCTGCTCAATTTATCTTCAACAAAAGCCCTGGTGAGCAAAACTCCTTATGAAGCATGGTATGGTTTAAAACCTTCTATTGATCACCTAAAAATTTTTGGTTGCATATGTTATGCTAAAATACCAGATGCTAGGAGAACAAAACTAGATGAAAAGTCTGTTATTGCAATTCATCTTGGATATAGTGAAGTTTCTAAAGGATATAGACTGTTGAATGTCATGACTATGAAGTTCTTTGTCAGTAGAGATGTTTTTGATGAAAGCATGAAGTGGAATTGGGATACTAAAGCTGTGGAAAGTTCATACAGTCAACATATTCTAACAGATTACATATCTGAAAATGAAGATGAACCAGTGTTGGATGAAATGTTAATGAACCTCCTGTGAGAGGAACTAGACCTCTGGAAGATAGTTATTCAAGGTGTCATGTTTCTATCTTAGAACCAAGTTCATATGTAGAAGCTGCTACAGATGAGCATTGGAGACAAGCTATGGAGATTGAAATGTTGATGATTAAAAAAAATAATACCTGGTGTTTGGTTGACAGACCTGAGAAGCAGAAGGTAATAGGAGTTAAGTGGGTTTACAGAACAAAACTTAACTCAGATGGAACCATCAACAAATACAAGGCCAAACTTGTTGTGAAGGGGTTTTCTCAAGTGTATGGAATAGATTTCTTTGAAACCTTTGCACTAGTAGCCAGACATGATACAATCAGGCTACTGGTGGCTTTTGCTGCTTGTGAAGGATGGGAGATATGGCATTTGGACATCAAATCAGCTTTCCTTAATGGGACTATCAAAGAAAATATTTATGTGGAGCAGCCTAAGGGTTTTGTTCAACCTGGGAAAGAAGATAAAGTATGCAAGTTGCTAAAGGCACTATATGGCCTTAAGCAAGCACCACAAGCCTGGTATGAAAGGATGGATAGCTATCTGCTTAGTCAAGGTTTTGTGAGAAGTGAGAATGAACATACTTTGTATGTCAACGCCTCAAGTAACCTCATCTATTTGATAATTTCTCTATATGTGGATGATCTGCTCATCACAAGACCAAGTGGTGAACTTTTGAATGACTTCAAAGCAAAGATGCAAAATGAGTTTGATATGAATGACTTGGGGAAAATGTCATATTTTCTGGGTTTGCAGATTGAACAGAGGTCTGATTGTATATTGTTGCACCAAAAAAAATATGCTTCAGAATTATTGAAGAAATTCATAATGGAAAATTGTAAGGCAGTGGCAACACCATTGGTCACTGAGAACAGATTTGGTTTGAAGAATGAAAGTGCAGAAGCTAATGAGACTTATTACAGAAAACTCACTGGAAGTTTGCTTTATCTTTCTGCATCTAGACCAGATATTATGCATGCTACTAGTCTGTTGTCTAGATTTATGCAGAACCTCTTGAAGTTCATCTCATGGCAGCTAAAAGGATCCTCAGATATGTTAAAGGAACCTTAAGCTATGGCCTTAAGTTCAGTAAGAATGTGAAGTTGGAACTGCAAGGCTACTCAGACAGTGACTGGGCAGGGAGCTGGGAAGATTTTAAAAGTACAAGTGGCTATTGTTTCTCTTTTGGAACTACTGTCTTTGCCTGGAACTCTAAGAAACAAGAAATTGTGGCACAATCTTCAGTAGAGGCCGAATATGTAGCTGCATCTACTGCAACAAATCAAGCACTTTGGCTCAAAAAGATCTTATTGGACCTGAAGGTGATTCAAGAACAATCAACTGTCCTTTGGATGGATAACAAGTGTGCAATAACCATTGCTTCAAATCCTGTAAACCATGGAAGAACAAAGCAGATAAGGGTTAAATACCATGCCATAAGAGAAGCTGTCAAGAACCATGAGATTCAAGTGAAGTTTTGTTGCTCCAATGACCAGTTGGCTGATATTTTAAGTAAGGCTCTTAGCAGAGACAAATTTGAGTATTTGAAGATGAAGCTTGGAGTCTGCAAAGTCATCTTCCAAGAGGAGTGTTAGAAGTGGAAGCTTGATTTGCAGAATGGTGCAAAGCTTTCTTAAACCGTTTGGTAAAGTGACAATCATGTGATTGTCACATGCTGTCTTTTACTTATCTGATCCAATGTTAGGCATGTGTTCTTATTTCTTTTATTTTCTTATTGCTTGTTATTATCCTCTGGCTGTTAGCCTTGGTAGTTGTAATGGCCACGCGGCCTATTTCCTGTTTTTTAGGTAGTGCATCAGATTATGGGGTCCCCTTGAAAAACCACTTTGTTGTGGCTTACTTAAATATTGGCAGTTTACTGTATGTAATAGTATGAATGTGACATTTCCAGTTTCGTACTCTGCAATTTTCTTCTTCATTTTTTGACTTCACTTACCATTGTTGTTTTTTAATATTTGTTGTTCTTAAATTCAACATTTTGTATGGGGTATGTGTTACTAAATTGTGACAGTGTAAAACACTTCTTCTTTGGTTTTAAAGCAGGGCAGAGGCAACAAAAATGTACTATAAATTGCATGTAACTGAACCCTTGTCAAATGTAAGAAGAAAGTAAAGAAAAAGCACTGATAAGATCATGAACAACGTGCATCAATCCAAGAAATTACACAACAAATATCAATTTCGTAGTGGAACCAAATGTCAATTCAAAGGAGACAGAATCAACCTATTAATAGTTTAAAGCATATATCCAAACTGGATTCTTGAAAAAGTTAAACTGTCTCTTCCAATGGAGTGGAGAGAGGCTTCATTTAGAGGGCGACAGGTTCCTTTTCTTCTACATCTATGATGTATCTGTTCTTTTCTAGCACAAAGTTCAGCCAAAATTGTAAACGAACAGCTTTCTTGCTGCAGAAAGATCATCTCTTGAACTTTTTTCCTTCTTCAAACTGGTAAGTTACTGAAGGGAAAAGAAACAATCAAAATACGTCGTATGGAAAGCTATGAACACCAACAACTAAGAATCATTTACTCGTTGCCAGACTAGTCTATGCATTCCCATGGTCGAGAGCTGCTACGGGATTGATTAATAGTTCTCAAAATCTCCAAACTCATTTGACGGACCTAGAGTTCCTGAGGGGGTAGGATCTTGATGCATCAGACACCGCAGACAAACTCCCTGAAATGGACCAGATGTTAAAACTGTCAAGAAAAGGACTAAATGAATTGAAAATCACAGGATCAAGCAAATCCTGGATTTTTGCTATACATATAGGCACACACACATGTATATATGGCTCAGATTTTATTCACCGGGGCCAAAAATGAAAACAAGAGATGGGAAGAGCTCTAGATGAGAAAAGGAATAAAAGGGCTTACTCCAATTGGCAGAACATCATTCATATGATCCACATAGACTACTTTTCCAGCCTATTCTCCCTCGGTGTTTTAGCTGCCCCATTATGCCAAACTTACAAGCTGTATCTTGTTTGAGCTCATCATAACCTGAATAACGGGTTACATCTATTGATCTCCTAACACCTCCACGTTTGTGCACCTTGAAAAGGTAAATACGTAAATTAGAACCCTTGACCACTGAGATGAAAAGAAAAAGGATTTGCCCTGTGTGCAAGAGTGGTGAGTGCGGACACTTACTTTTGTGGACTTGGATTAAAAGAGCTAGAGAAACTTGACTCAATGTGATTGTTAACTTTAGAACAACATACTTGTACAGAGGTAGATTTCCTAATTCCCACCATTCTTTTGAATCCAAGTAGATTTCCTAGAGAGGAGGAGGAGGTGATGGTTTTCTCTTGTCAAGCTTGAGCAGGGGAAGATATAGAGGAATCCGCTTTAGCTTTGGACAAACCTATATGAATGTGTTGGAGAATCACAAATCATCACTTAAACTTTACTCAAAATGTTCTTCAATTCAGGTAAATTAGCTAATGCCAATTTCCTTAGTATGGGATGAGTAAATTTAATGGTGTTGTGTTTTGCTAGATATATGATGAGTATGAAAGCAGAGCAAGTGAAAGATAGCTTTTTGGAATAACAGAAGCTTGATATTTCTTATATGCATTGACTTAGTTTTTTTACATAGCAAAACTTAACAAGTAAGCTTTGATCAGTAGCTAGGCACAAGAATACATACTAATCATTACATAAGTCATTCCCTAGATGCATAGCTATCATAATATGATAGGAATCTAGTTGTCTTAATACAAAATGGTCACATATGGTCCTAAGGTTAATAGCATGCATTGATGTGGTTTTCAATGCAAGTTTTATTTCAACAAATGATATTATTTTGTCACAATACATAACAGTAATCTCTTGCACGTTTTGTATAACCTAGTTAGCCAAGAATAAGTTCCACAATCCCATACATCAACAAGGGAAGACTTAAAAAAAGTTCCCACGAATTTTTGACCGAGCATCATCGGAATTTTCGATGGAATATTGTCGAAAAAAGTACATAATTCTGTTGGCTGTACCACATCAATTTCGTTGGAATAGATTAAAATTTCGATAGGTTATTCCATTGGAAATTTCCAATAGAATTTTGTTAGAAATTTTCAACAGAATTTCCTTTGGAAAAGCATTTCCGATGAAATTTCATTGGAAATTTCTTACGAAATTTCCATTGGAAAGCATTTGCAACGAAATATTTCGTTGGTAATTTCCAACAGAATGTTCCGTCGATAATGTCTTTCCAACGAAAATTGCCAACAAAATTTTGTGGGTAATGACTAAATTATCAATTGACATCCAAAATTCACATTCAAAATTTATAAGAAAGCTACACATTAAAATCTAAAATTCAAAGTCAAGTTCATACAATTAAAAATTGTCATAAACAAACAATACCTAAAAATGTCAAACAAATATAAACATAAAGCTAAATGTGCTATTATATGCCATACTAAAAAAGTATCCATGTCCAACAACGGAAAAGAAGTATCATATCATGAAATGTTGTGTTTTTACTTGTCAAGATTGAACTTAAAGTACTCATATTTCCCTATTTCGAAAGCGCATTACGCATGATCATTGCTTCCATACGTGCAATAAATTCATTCATACCTTCCGTCATTGCTTCCTTCATGTTTGTCATTCAATTTACATTATTCTTCCTAATTCCTCGCGTATTTCCTCACATATCTTACCCTAGTTTTTTGATAGATTTTTCACTTTCTTTTCCAATGCAGTTGCTGAACTAATAGCTTTTGAGTTGATAGGACCACGTCCTGACTCAGATGTTGCTGTATTGTTGTGTGTTGCACTAAGTACAGCTATAACAAGCACCCAAGTACCAACCCATACACGTGAGTACGTTTAGTCTCCATCCCTCCAATTACTTCAATCCAAGAATGCAAATCGAATTCTGGCTGAGGAGATGAATATTTATCATACTTCTACAATATTGCAAAATTATACATTTCCTACTAAAAAAAAGGGATTAGTTTTCAATTATATCGTTAACTTTGAAGTAAAAATTAATCAATTTTTCAAATACATAGGTAGATTTAGATTTGTTGTCTATAAAATCACCGCAACCCACTAAACATTTATGGGTGCAGTTGAACACTTCCAAAAAGTTAATATCTCATTCCATCTCCATTGCTTATATTTATTTACAACTATACATACTCAATTATAATCCATATATATAAATAACATGAAAAAAAAAACCCAAGTCAAATTACTAAACATACAAATTAAATTTTATTTGAAAAAAATTACAAAAAACCATATATATAAATGCCAAGTAAGATTAATTCATGCAATCCTTTTTGCATGAACAATAAATGGAACTGAGTTATCAGTATGCTTTGAAATGCTTTCTTATTTTTGCATTAAAAGGTTTTGCCTTGCTTTTCTCGATTTGTTTTGCTATTTTTCTGTACCCCATATCGTATCGATAAGGGCATCCTAGATTTCATTTGTGATCTATTCCTTCGACATGCTTTTGCAGTCCCTAACGTCATTTGTTTTGGCATATGTCATTGCTTTGTTCCTCTCTTCTGAAAGCATGTCTCTTAATTGATCAGAACAAAATTTATCCCATATCCTTCGAACCAAAACATCTTGATTTGTAGACCAAACAAATTTTTCCTACATCAAAATAATAGAGTAAATAAAAAAATTGATACCAATTAATAAAAAACAAAAAGTTATAATTTAATTGAATAACAAACATAGTAATAACTATAAGATGCATTCATTTTCTTAGTGAAACATATATATATATTCCTATCAAGGGTCCGGTCCCTACATGTTCCATCAGTTTAAAATTTCCTGTTGGACAAAGGAGTACATACATACATTTATCTTCCTATAATTCTATTGGTTTAATTATAAATTGGCAAAATCAAAATGGGATGTTTCAATTAAACTGAACACTCCCATAACTTTCACTTATTCATAGTTCCTAGTCCCCCGTATAATTAGAAAAATTACTACATTTTATGACTCCCAAGAGTTTATTCCTCATTTACTATAGCCAAAAAGAAGAAAAAACAATTTTTTTATTTTCTGTTACAAGGAGGATTGAATCAACATAATTAATTCATTTGGGAGTCCTGGTGGTGGTGTTATGAAGTATTCTCTTTTTGAAAGGTGAATCTGTTTTTCTGGTGTAAATAAGTCATTAGTTAAGAAAAAGGCACTTCTCGATTTGCTAGGTTGCAGCCTTTTTTTCAATGTTTTTACATGTACTTTCTGAAAGCTCTGCATCCATATTGGAAAACAGAAATCAAAATTCTCAATGCAGGACTGCAGGCCTGAGTTCTGGGTCGGTCAAACTTTGGACAGAAAAAAGAAAAGAAACAGTGAAAAAATTTTGCAGTGATGAAATGAAAGATTATAGTCTGACTTTGGCCATAGACAAAGTACATCACTAAACTATGGTGGAACACAGCTATTATCAGTCTGAGTTTCCCTGCTTTACTGCTTCAGTACTCTTAAGCAAATACAGACATAAAAAAAAAAATCTGTTTTGGTTCAGTTTCCTTCATA
Source organism: Theobroma cacao (assembly GCF_000208745.1). Taxonomy (NCBI): domain Eukaryota; kingdom Viridiplantae; phylum Streptophyta; class Magnoliopsida; order Malvales; family Malvaceae; genus Theobroma; species Theobroma cacao. The sequence goes on from NC_030856.1 coordinate 5,320,434, forward strand.
TTTCTTGGTAACCAAACAGGAAAAAAATAAAAAGAGAAGCACAGCACGGCAAAGGAAGCTTTAGCCGTCTGGTCACGGTATGGGAAGGGGAAGCAAGGGGCAAGGGGGTTCGGATGATAGTTTCATAAATGAAGTTGGTCAAGTGACTGAGCCATGGGGTTAGTATCTGAGTTAATATTTTATTAATAAGTGAATAATCCTTAGTAACAATAAATTTTGATATATTTATATTAAATTGTACTATATAAACTATAAACATTATAAAAATAAATAATATCTTTAAATATTCATATTATATTATACATTAATATATAATATTATATAATATTGTAAAATATTAATTATTTATATATCAATAAATATAAGTAGTACATTAATTTTATATAATATATATTTATATGTATTATTTTATTATATATAATTAATGATACAATTTATATGCTATAATGTTATATATTACAAAGTTTGTATACATTATATCTAATTATAAGCAATATATTATAAAAATTAGAGTGATAATTAATAAAGTTATTAATTATAATTATATAAATAAAGTTTATTACAAATAAAGTTAATGATGAAAAACCAACACTTTTTTTAGAGTGTGAAATAGAGCTCAACAATCACAATTTGGAAGAGTTCAACAAACACACACTTATTGGTGAAGAAAATGGGGATGCACTGATTCTAGATATACAAAGTATAAAACATCAGAAAGCAAGATGTTTGAATTGCGACTGTACTTCAGCATGTGGGCCTGACTGTAACCTCCTTTCCCATTGCACGTATCTAGTGAAAGACTGAAAACATATAAGAGTAGTGATATTAGTGTATGTTACAAAGACACAGAAAACAATGAAATGAAAAGAAAATAAGATGAAGCTTGATTTTGCAATTGTAGGATAGAAAAAGGACTCACATTTTACTTTTAAGACGGTTCATCTAATAGCTTTCACCCATCCCGTTTTGCTGGCATTCCGGAACTTGAGCAAAGGTAGAAGGACATTCTTAGCATCGGGATGGTCCCACTCCATTGATTCCCAGCATTCCTCTGGATGTATACAGATTTCTTTGAGATCAGGAGGAGTAGATGGTTGACTATTGTCAAGCTCAAGCAGGGGGGGATGTATCGGGATCCTCTTTAGCTTTGGACAATACATTATCTCAATTCCTTGGGGAGAATCACAAGCCATTACTTCGTTTGTTTTACAAATGCTCTTCAATTCTGGTAGATTGTACAATTTCAATTTCCTTAATTTGGGAAGAGTAAACATAACATTGTTCTTGGTACTCATTCCTTCTTTCTCTGATGCTATTATTTCCTCCATTCTTTCACAATTCCTAACCTCAATCTCTTCCAAGTTTTGGAGATTTTGGAGAACCCACTTTGCTGGCAACAAATTCTTTAATTTTCCACATGAAGTTAAATAAATTACTTTTAAGAGAGGAAAAAGTGCCAGGCGTTTGTGGTATTGACTCTCCGAATATGACTTTCAAATTCCACAAACCACTTAGTTGAAGAACCTCAAGTGTTTGGAGTGATGCACACCATGAGGTAAAAATGGACTCCCATTCATGGCAACTTTCAATTGTACATTCCTTCAAATCAGTTCTGAAAACATCATTTAACGTTGATCCCCTGCCTTTGCAATGATACAGTTGTAGTTGCCGAATATCAGATGGAAGTATAATTGGATCTTCAGCATTCATATTACAACCGCAAATTGCAACCAATCGACTATAACCTCTGTCAAAAGTAATAGACCTATATGACCTCTGTCAAAAGTAATAGACCTATATGAGTTGTAGACCCAATGATCAATCAATTTGTGACTCACCCAAATATGGTACTTATTAAGCCTTTTTCTTTGACCAGCATACATGCTCAAGTCATGCACATTGGTGAAGCAACCTTCAAAAACTTCCAGCTTTTTCAGTGTCTTGATCTCTTCCGCTCTTGATGATGCTGGATGAATGATCAAGTGTTGAAGATGATACTACTTTGACAATATTCCATCTGGGATCTCTTCTAAATCAAAGGTAAATCCAAGATTGAGATATCTAAGATTTATCAACATTTCCAAACCTAGAGGGAATTTGGTGATGCTTGTTCTTTCAAGATTCAATTTCTTCAAATCTCGATTCTTTGACAAAGATGGGATATTTTCTAATTTGTAGCATTCATGAAGCAATAATGCTGTGAGATTCTCTAAATTGGAGATAGAATTGGGCAAACTCCGAATAGAATTCAAAGAAAGATCAAGGATCTTAAGATTAAGCATGTGTTCAAAGAAAGATTCTGGAATTTCTTTCAAGGAATTGTTTGAGAGTAACAAAGTTGTGAGTCTCTGACATTTTAGAGATTGCATATTTTTAGGAATTTTTTATATGGAATTCCTCATTAAGGAAACCTTCTCAAGATCTTCAACCCATTCTTCCTTATCTGGCAGTTCTTCCAATTGCATACCAGCTTTTACCAAAAATCTTTTTCTTGTGATATGCAATGCCATATCTCTAACAACATCATGCATCTTTACGTGCGTGCCCTCCCTAACCCTTTCTAACATACAATTTTCTTCAAGTTTCTCTAAAATAGAATTACCATTACCCTGCATTGCCTGTCTAGTTCTCATTTCATCTACAAGTCCTTGTTCCATCCAATGTCCAACTATGTCTTCTTTTTTGATTTCATAATCTTCAGGATACAATGCACAACATAGAAAACAATCTTGGTCCTTTTGTTCCAGATGGTCATAGCTGAATTTTAAACATCCAAACACCTGATCTTCCATATCTTTGATGTTTCTTATGTAACCTCTCAATTCATTCAAAGCATTTTGCCACACAAGAGGATTAGATATTCCCCTCATACAGCCAGCTACTGTGACGATTGCAAGAGGAAGTCCATCACATTCCCTCACAACAAGTTTTATTATTGATTCTAAAGTTGGATTAAGCAACATGTCTTGTCCGACTTTGCTTAAGAATAATTGCATTGCCTCATCCGTAGAAAGACAGGGCACTTGGACTTTCTTACATCCGATTGATCGAACAACCTCTTCTGAGCGTGTTGTCAACACTAACTTGCAACCATTATCTATAGTTGGCTCAAGGATTCCAACTTCCTCAAGAGAGAAGCTGCTCCATACGTCATCCAATGTTAGCACAAATCTCCCCTGTTTCCTCAATATTTCTGATAGCTTTTCAGCCCTGATAATTGTATTCTCGTGATCCGGCAAGTTTTCTTTCAATTGGCTTGCAATGTCCTTTTGTAGCCTTCGAACATCAAAGTCTTGGGATACAGTTGTCCAAATCAATTTAGTAAACTTAGCTTCTTTCAACAACCTATTGTGGACATGCTTCATAATGGTTGTTTTTCCTATTCCTCCCATCCCACACACTCCAATCATTCTAACTCCACCCCCCATCAAGTATTCATAAATTTTTTCTGTTATAGTAGTGGTCCCTGCTAACCCCGGTGTTGGCAGTTTAACCCTTAAGGTTGAAGGATCATCAACCTTTATTTACTTTATTTAGCAAGAACGCAGGAGATATTTGCCTTTATTTACTTTATCGTCAACACCTTGTGCCTGACTAATCTTCTTCTCTACTTTTTTGAACCAACTTTCAACTTCCAGCTTTGGCATTTTCCCCAAATGAAGCTCTTCTTCCAACTTTTTGTGGGTATCTGCTTTTCGATCATGCAAATCTGCTTGAGCTTGTTTGAAATCATCCACATATTCTTTGACTTTTCTGTGGTATTTTAGATACTTTGTAGCTGGTTGACCAATGAACTTAATAACCTCAATGATTGGTCCTATCAAGTTCATATTAGCTTGTCCCTGCACCAAGTTGTGGTATTGATTCGTGAAGAATGAATGCAGAGGCATATCAAGTTTATGAAGTAAAGGAATTGAAAAGTAAATCCATTGAAGATACATAAAGTAGTAGATAGAAATTAAACAATTAATTTAACTTAGGAAAAAATCAAATTATGCAGTACCAATGTAAACAAAAAATTAAATTTTGAGCTTAGTCACCCATTTGATATGAAATCCTCAGCCCTAAATCTGTAAAGCCAAGCTTAGTTCAAGTGGTTGTGGTCAGTTAGGTTTGGCTAAGGAATTTAGATTTGAGACCAGTGTTGTTTTTTCCTTTTTTCTTTTTTTTTTCTTATTTTAGAAAGAATAAGGACATTAACAATCATGAGCTAGTGTTATTATTCTACAATCTACACCACAATGAAAAGCAAAAGAATTAAAAAGAATAAAAATAAAAACTACTGAAGAAGGTAAAACATTCTTGCAATTTATGGGAATCAAAAATAATGAGAAGTTAAATAAGTACCTGTCCTGACTGATAAATAGTTATTGGAAGATATTGGCTAGAATAGTAGAAGATGCAGAGAACAAAGGCCCTGAAAGTAATTTAAGCGGCAAACTTCCTTGCGCCTATCTGCACACTAGCTCTCTGCTAGAAGACATTTACATGAAAGAAAGGAAAATGTTTAAGGTTAGAGTTCATATGTCAAGACAATTGCTAACTGATTCACTGCATTAATGTTCTGTGTAAAGAAATTGCCTGACAAGGAATCAAGTAAGCAAGGCACTCACAGTTTAGGAGAATCAAAAGAAGAAGAAAAGAGCTTGTTACAGCAGGCTGATACTTACTGGAAAGGCTGAGATGAGAACCAGCAATTAATGTTCCTAGCTAATTTTTATGCTCTCTGCAAAAGCGACGGAAAAAGGAAGAAAGGAAAAGGTAGGAGGGGGAGTCAATGAAACTGTTCAGGAAATAGCAGAGAAATAATGCAGCCTTTGGCTGATTCCACTTTTTCTTTGGACATTTTCTTGGCAAATACAGGGTCTGACTTTAGAGATTGCTAATGAAATTTCTGAATTCAGACATGACAATTATTAAAGACTAAAATTATGAAATGTTATAACCTAACAATTAAATAATGGGTAAAATATCTCCACTCTCTTAACTTGTAATCAAAATTCCAAACAGGGTTAAAAAAGTAGCTGAAACATTCTTGCCTAATCAGGAGTTGACAGAATTCAAGATCTTTTGCGTCTTCACTCTTAACTGTTACGGTGGCTGTTTGAGTGTGATTCAGCTGTGGTGCCCTCCTTTTTAGCTGGGAGAGGGCAGAAGCTCTGTTTTGTTTCCCATTGGACAAAAACTGAAAAATGGTTAGGAAAAAGAGGCTGCAATACCTAGAGTAGAAGTTTAGTATGGCTATGGATATGGCTCTTGGTTCTTGAATGAAGTATGGCAAACCCCACTTGTTTTTATATGCTGCTAGTTTAAAAAAGACATCTTCTATATTAAACAACTTTTTTAAAAAAATTTATTCATTATCGTGCTTATTTATTTATCTTGAATTTTATGCAAACAAAAGAAATTATATTTACAAATTTATACCACTCAATGAGATGAGGGAAGTATTTATCATATTTCTATTTTTTTTTCATTTAGAGATTATCCACAAGTATTTTTATTTTATTTTAATTCTTATTTGGAGAAAGCGGAATTGAAACCTAAGCTTTTGAGTAAGGTAGACATACACCTAAAATTGAACAATATCCACAATTTTAATATGTTTAATCGGTGTAATTTATTTAATATGTTCTTTTACAATGTATTAATCCTTATTATTAATTAGTCGAGATGTACATATATTTCTTATTCAAAAAATTGGATTCACCTTCATCCGATCAAATAAAAAAAAGTATTAATAAATATAAGTTAAGAAATTTCATGATAAAGAAAATTAATTGCAGTAATAATGGTAAGAGACCAATGGTGCTTTAATAGATTATAAAGTTTTGAATAGGATTATAAGATGAATGACCCTACATGTTGGAAAATATGGTACTCTAATAACTTTTTGAATCAAATAATTAATTACCCTACATATTCCAAAATCATGTGCTTATAGTTAGAACCCATCAACAAAGCAAGAAAAAAGGCCCCTTGTCTTTCTATTCTCTCCTCCTTACACCTTTTCCCTCAAAGTTCAAATCATTTATCACATTAATTTTTGTTGTTTATCCTCAAGTAATCACCTATACATTTTTTATCACAATAAACATAATTGAAGATAATAGTATATATGTCACGATCTCACTCGTTCTTTTAGCTATAAAAGAGATGGATATCCTTTGATCTGAGCTTACCTCAGATTATAATATAACTCACGAAGACATATCTACATCAATAAAGAATTGAGTTTTGAATATGAATCCAAATCTTATCTAAGGTTTTTGGTTTATCTTTCCGTTCATAATTGGCCTTGACCTTGTCATAATAGTATTCAGCCCACTTTGTTCTTGTTCATGTATAATTTGCACCACCTATTATTATTATCTTTTAAATTTTAAATTAAAAAAGATAAATGCCAATAAGTGCCTTACGAATGCTTATAAAATATTACATTTAAAATGCTAGCAATTGCTTGTCAATATGATAATTCCTGAAACTTTGATTAAAATCATTAAAGTTTAAGAATTAAAAATGCTTAAATAAAACTAAGTTTAAAAATCAAAATTTATCATATTTAATGTAAGTTCTATCAAATACATTATTTAGAATATTATTTTAATTAATTATATATATATGAAAAATTAAAATAATTTGAATGACTTTAATATAATATTAGTCTTATTTTAGATTAAGGTAAAATATTCTTATATATTAAGTTTTAATCAAAATTTTAAACGGATCCATTAGTTTTTTAAATGAGTACTCCACCTCAAAAGTATAAACACGGTTAACACTAAAATATTTTTTTCCTTTATTAGTTAAAAAAATTATTATTATATAATTTAAAAAAAATAATTTAGGAAACACCGATCAGCTTCTCCAAAGAGCATTTCAAGCGTTGGCTTTCTCTCAATCTCTTCACATCAACAGAAACCTTTCTTTCTATGGAAGTCGTTGCTTCTTTCCGGTTCAATCTCCACTGAGAAGTTGAGGTTTTGAAATGGATTCATATGTCTATTTGGCTTTTGTTTTCTTGTTGATTTTCGTTTTTGAGTTTTACTTCATTTGGATTGGTTTTGTTGCAAACTTTTTTATAAATAGAGATACCCATTGAGCTAAAGTAGAAGAATTTACAGTTTTCATTACTCTTATCAGTAGAAAACTGTTTCTTTTTCTTAAAAGGTTTATCTAGAAATGGTATATTTTTATGTGATTCAGTTTGGCAATGAAGTATGCTTTGCAATTTGTTCCCCTATGTAGACATCCTACTTAGGCATGAAATATACAATTATTGCCGAAACACCAGCCGTAGTTTTAAAGTTAGACCGCCTGGCTGTGAGCCCCGGCAGATGCCAAAATGTGTTGCCTCTTGTACCATCAAGCATGGGGATTTTCTGCACACCTACGTGGTTAGGAGTGCATTTGCCTCAAGCCTATGTTAACTTGTTTTTTATTTTTTTTTTTGAAAAGTGAATTTTATTGAGTCGAAGCTAGATGCCATAATAAGTTTAGCACCCAGACCGGTAGAGGACTCCTCTTGACATAAGAAGCTAGCTAGCTTTAGAAAGGGTTAACCTACGATTTACAAAAGAAGCTGCTCAAGAAAACCTTTGGCAGCAATAACAAACAAAAAAGCCTCTGTCCACAGAAAGACAAACGGCCAGCAAAGGATCTTAAACCAGTAACAAAACACCCTGAATTTGAACAACTAGAACTCTTAAGTAGTAAGAGAGAAAATCAGCACCAAAACAAACACATGGGCCAATCCAAACAAGATCTCAAAAACATCAAGGAGTGGTAGACAGAGTTGCAACGCCTCCCTAGCCTTTTCATTATTCCTCTATTTCCCCAATTCTGGGAACCTTAGAGCCTAAACCCCATTTTACAATTTCTCCCCTGTTCTCCCTGTTCGATCCCCTGACTAGTATAATTTCTCGATTCAAAACAACACTGATTCAATCTGATGGGAGAATCAAAGTAAATATTTGACCTGTAAAAGTTTTTGATTTTCCATTGAAATTTTGGCGAAAACCTACGGAAGACCACTTAAATGTTGTCTGCTTGTTTGTGTAAAACGGGCCAATGTTACAAAAAATGGAACAATTCTCAAAACTGGAGATATTGTCTCAGTTAGCAGGAAAGGAAGATTAAAGGTGAGCTACCAATTCGATCCAATCCTACTGTCGGCAAAAGGGCCTCTACATTTTACTACAAGGAAGGGAAAGTCTACCGTTGAACTCACCCGAGCAGCTGCCCGTGGGTGAGTGGATGCAAAAGCAAAACAAAGATAATAAAAACCTTCTAATCATACATTAAACACTGAATGAAGTAGTTAACAACCTTAATTACTTCAAATCGTACAGCAAAGCTTAATTCCTTGTTTTGGTGGTAGAAAACCAACACCCTTTATTTTGAGAGTGTGAAATAGAACTTAACAATTACAATTTGAAAGAGTTCAACAAACAAAACGCTACTTGGTAAATAAAAAGGGATGGATTGAATCTAGAATTACCAAAGCATATAACATCAGAAAGCAAGATGTTTGAATTGCGATTCTACTTCAGCATTTGGGCTTGACTAAAACCTTCTTTCCCATTGTATGTATCAAGCAAAGAATGAAACCATATAAGTAATATTAGTATATGTTACACACAGAAAATAAAATGAAAAGAAAATAAGATGAAACCAGATTTTGCAATTGTATGATAAAGAAAGACTCACATTATGCTTTTAAAGACAGTTCATCAAACAGCTGGCACTTCCATACATTATCCCTGGAACTTGAGCAAAGGTAGAAGGACATTCTAAGCATTGGGATGGTCCCACTCCATTGACTCCCAACATTCCTCTGGATGTATACAGATTTCTATACGATTGTCAGTTTTAAGCACGGGAAGATGCAGAGGGATCCTCTTTAGCTTTGGGCAATTCCATATCTTAATCTTTTGGAGAGAATCATAAATCATTACTTCATTTGTTTCGCAAATGCTCTTCAATTTTGGCAGCTCAACCAATTTCAATTCCTTTAATTTGGGAAGAGTAAACATGACATTGTTTTTTGTACTCTTTCCTTCTTTCTCTGTTTTTGTACTCTTTCCTCCTTTCCCTGTTTTTGCACTCTTTTCTTCTTTCTCTGTTTTTGTACTCTTTCCTTCTTTCTCTGATGCTATTATTTCCTCCATTTCTTCACAGTATTCAACTTCAATCTCTGTCAAGTTGTGGAGATCTTGGAGAACCCACTTGGCTGAAAACAAATTGTTTAATTTTTCACACCCACATATATGAATTACTTTAAGATTGGAAAAAGTACCAGGCTCTGGTTGTATTGACTCTCCAACTATGACTTCCAAATTCATCAAACTTCTTAGTAGAAGAACCTCAAGTGTCTTGAATGATGCACACCAGGAGGAAAATATGGACTTCAACCCATTGCAATCATTAATTATACATTCTTTCAAACCAATTACATCTCCTAATCCAAAAATATGATTAAAACTTGGTCTGCCACATTTGAACTCATACAGATGTAGTCTTTGAATATCAGATGGAAGTATGATTGGATCTTCAATTTCCATATTAATTTGCCCTAGCTTAACAAATTTACTATAATTTTGATCTTCAATCTTCTCCAAGAACTTCGAAAAGGCAGTAAGCGTACTAGGCGTTCTCTTGCCAATATCAGCTACTCGAACTTTCCCTCTTTCCAAAAATTGAATCCCCAAGTACTCATAGTCCCAGTTACCAATCAATTTGTGACTCAGCCAAATAAGGTAGTTGTTAGGCCTTTTTCTTTGATGAGCATACATGCTTAAGTCATGCACGTCATTGAAGCAAACTACAATGACTTCCAACTTGTTCAATGTCTTCATCTCTTCCGCTCTTAATGATGCTGGGTGTATGATCAAGTGCTGAAGACGATGTAATTTTGACAATATTCCATCCGGGATCACTTTTAACTTAAAGGTAAATCCAAGATTGAGATATCTAAGATTTATCAACATTTCCAAACCTTGAGGTATTTTGCTGATTCCTGTCAATTCAAGATTCAATTTCTTCAAAGCTTGAAACTTAGATAGAGATGGCACATTCTCTAAATTGTGGCAGCTCTGAAGCAACAATGTTGCGAGATTCTCTAAATTGGAAATAGAATTGGGCATGTACCGAAGAAAGCCATTTGAAGAAAGATCAAGAATCTTAAGATTAGGTATGTTTTCAAAGAAAGATTCTTGAATTTCTATCAAAGAATTGCTTGAGAGTAACAAAGTTGCAAGCTTCTGACATTTTGGAGATTGCATATTTTGAGGAATTTTTGATATGCAATTCCGCATCAAGGAAATCTTCTCCAAATCTTCACCCCACTCTTCCTCATCAGGTAGCTCTTCCAATTGCTTACCAGCTTTTACCAAAAATCTTTTTCTTGTGATATGTAACGCCATGTCTCTCACAACATCATGCATCTTTATGTGTGTACCCGCCCTGACCCTTTCCAACATACAATTTTCTTCAAGCTTCTGTAAAATAGAATGACCGCTATACTGCATTGCTCGTCTAGTTCCCAATTCATCTATGAGTCCTTCTTCCATCCAATATTCAACTATCTCCTCTTTTTTGATTTTATAATCTTCAGGAAATAATGCACAATATAGAAAACAATCTTGGTCTTTTTGTTCCAGACGATTGTAGCTAAATTTTAAACATGCAAACACCTTATCTTCCATACATTTGATATTTCTTGTGTAACCTCTCAATTCTTCCAAAGCATTTTGCCACACAAGAGGATTAGATATTCCCCTCATACAGCCAGCTACTGTGACGATTGCAAGAGGAAGTCCATCACATTCCCTCACAACAAGTTTCATTATTGATTCTAAAGTTGGATTAAGCAACATGTCTTATCCGACTTTGCTTAAGAATAATTGCATTGCCTCAACCGTAGAAGACAGGGCACATGAACTTGCTTACATCCCATTGATCGAACAACCTCTTCTGAGCGTGTTGTCAACACTAACCTGCATCCATTATCTATAGTTGGCTCAAGGATTCCAACTTCCTCAAGAGAGAAGCTGCTCCATACATCATCCAATATTAGCACATAGCTCCCCTGTTTCCTCAATATTTCTGATAGCTCTCCAGCCCTGATAGTTGTATTTTTATCATCCGACAAGCTTTCTTTCAATTGGCTTGCAATGTCCTTTTGTAGCCTTCGAACACCCAAGTCTTGGGATACAGTTGCCCAAATCAATTTCTTAAACTTATCTTCTTTCAACAACCTATTATGAACATGCTTCATAATGGTTGTTTTACCGATTCCTCCCATCCCACACACTCCAATCATTCTAACTTCATCCCCCATCAAATACTTATAAATTTCCCCTATTACATAAATTTCCACAAAATCTTGTCAATTGCGGTCTACTACTCATACAGTTCACCAATGATGTGGTCCGTTCAAAATCAAACCTCATAACAACTCTCTGTTCATGACAACATCACGTAAAAAACTTAACTACTTCTTTTGATTTATAATATTTTTTTTATTGATATGTCTACGTGATACTGTCCTATAAGGACTTTTTTTTATATAAGGCTATAGATGGTTGGATTGTTTTTACTGATTTGGTATAATGTAAAGGAGTTAGGCCTAAATGAGTAAGGGAGTCTGCGAAATTTTAGGAAATTACATAGGCTTATGGACCTTGGATTGTTAAACTTGGACTGGCCCTGGTCCATAAGGTTATTGGATTGTGGGCTGGAAATTAATCTAAAGCTAGTCTACTGAACTAAATATAAGCCTAGGCATAATTTACATAGGATTGAATCTGACATGGCTTAAGGGTAGTTTCATCATTTTTTTGGGTGAGCTTTTAGAAGTGGGTTTTCTTAATATTATTAAGATCTAAATAGGCCTAAAAAATAAATTAATGTCGTATATAATAATAAAATAAATGAAGAAAATAGAAATAATGATAATTTTCACTATAAAGGTAAAATGGTCATTTTTCATATCGAATTTAAATTTTTAATTTTTCATGAACTCGAGTACTTCTAGACTATTATGGATTTTATCTCAATATCAAAAGAGTAAAAAGTTGAACCAAAAGAAAGAAAAAAGGCAAAGTCAACTATTGAATGGCATTTTTGTAAATAAATGGAACTTCAATCAACTTTAAATATAAATATCTAATTTCCAACAGTTTTTTCTTCTTCTTCTTCCCATCCCTTCTCTCCATCTCATTTTTTGCTCTATTATGATTTTGAATTCTTTTCATGACAATTGCTAATTGCTAAAATTATTTTGTGGAATTATAACACATTTTGAAAGGAAAAAGAAATTGAGAATCATGTCTTCGAAAACTAAAACCGTCCACTATGAATTTAATGTGTTACGATAATATTAAAAAAATTCTAATAAAACTTGATATTTATGAAATGAATTTTTTTGTAATGTTTTTTCAATTGATTTTTTTATATATATTTTTGTCTTCATATATATTACTGAAAACCTATAATTTCCCGGTCTTAATTTTTAATTAGATAAATTACATAGATAAAAGTATACATTAGAAAATCTTAGAAAGTGTGAGCTATTTCACATGAAAAATTAAATCTCAAGACGTCACAATTCAAATTATTAATGTTCAAAACTGAAACAATTTAAATAAAACCTTAATTTCATCCTTTTTTTTTTAGAAAAAATTAATTGACTCAAAAATGTGCTTCTATACATTTTAAAGCCTCTTTATTATCATTTTCTTCTTAATTTCCTTTTTCTTGCTGGTTGATCTTAATTTTTCAAAAGAAAATTAAGAGAAGAGAAGGTGAAACAGGGAAAGAAACAGATAAAGAGGAAGGGGCAAAAGAAAGGGAAAAAAAAACTAGGAGGAGCCTAAAACAATATCGTTTTAATGAATTTTTTTTTTTTTTTGTTAAACTATAGTTTTATAGTTAATTTTCTAAATGGAGTTGGATTTAAGATTTTGGAATAAATATTAATTTTAATTTCATTGTTGTGAAATAGAATGTTTTATATGAAAATGATATTATTTTTTAGAGTTTTCTTTGTAATTTACCATTTTAATATTTTTTTTTTTTTTACTAAGAAATTGAAGAATATCAGTTGGTTTTGTCCGTAATTATATCTTATACCAGAAATGAACCCAGTGTCCCTATGTCTCGGTTGCAAGGCATAGAACTTCACTTGGAAGGTTTAGATATTAGATTATGAATTATAAATCAATCAAAACATGGCATCCTAAAATATGGTGACAACATTAAAACTTTTTTGGAACAATGAAAATTTTGTGCATGATTTAGGAAATCAACTACAAAATCAGCATATGGAGCCTTGAGACCAATTATTATATATGCCAGTTTCAAAGCAATGAATGATTTTCTACGTTGCTATTTGTTATTGAAAAAGCAATGAATTCTCTTGTTATAAAAATTAAAGTGCTAAAAAAATTCCAAACAAGAATGTGGCAATAGGAAGTAAAACATGTGTCCTTGATACAATTTGGAATTGGAAAGAATATGGCACAACAGAAAACATACCGGGCTTTGATTTCTCGTGTTTTTGGAATGACCCAAGAAGCTTGGGAAAAAGAAACAATGATTTCAGCTCTTTCCACCACAGAAGAAATTGTTGGTTTTTTTTTTTATTTTATTGTTCAAAGATTTTGTGAAAACTCAGAGGATATGGCACTAGCTATAGGGAAGAAGTAATTAGAAATATCAGAATCAACCAAATTAAATATGTTCAATGTAGAAGAAATAGACTTGTATATCTGATGTAGCAAAGCTTGCTGGAGACATGATACTCAGCGGAAAAAGAAAGGTTTAATTACTTCAAGTAAAGGTGATGCTGAATGCCACTTCTCCATTACAAGAAATGTATCAGATGCTAACCCTCCATGAGAAGAAAAGTTGCATCCAAGCAAAAGTTTATGCCATAGATAGAGAGCTCTATGTTCATTGAGCTTGTCTTGATTGACTGAAAGCAATGATTCCATTCGAAAATTTTTGTATGCATGTCCAAAGTTATGGTGAGACTTGAACCTGAAACCTAAAGTTTTCGAGACTTCCTTCTTATCATTGAGACAATACTTCATTGGCTCTTACTGCATCTCTTAGATTGTAGCTCAAAGGAGCATGAATAAGTTAACTCTCAGTAACAAACGATATAAAGTAGGTAATTTCTAGTTATATGCCACTTACATTAAACTACATTTATTTCCAAGATTAAGCAACAGAGAACCGATCGATTGTAGCTGTGGTATTCAAACTTGTTGCATATAGAGGAAATCCCAAATCCTATAGGGGTGGAGCCTAGTGTAAAATTTTTAAAATCTTGTATATATTATATATATTGTTTTTTGTTTTACAAAATGTATATTTTTTTGTCTTAATGCCTCCTCAAAAAATTTTAACTTTTACTCTTCTATGTTTTTGACCTCTCAATAAAATTTAACTAACTCCGACCCTATATAGTCTTCAAGTTCATATAAACTACGAATAGTCGTCAACGATAGTGCCGGGTCTGGTAGCCTAGACTTGCAACCAAGAGAAGCATGCATTGAAGTAATTACATGATCAAGAAATCAACTAGGTGGCTTGGGAGTCGCTTGTGATTGTGCATTGGATCAAGAAACCCCTACATATATTTCATATTAACATTTTAATATTTAAAAAAATTATGTTCAAGACTCAATTTTATATATATATTATAATTTGTGATAGGCATCCACCCAAGAGCAAACCTGGTTTGCTCATTAATCACCTAACCATATTTTTTAACTTTTTATTTATTTATATATTTTTCTTAAATTAGGGAGCAGATCCATGACAATAATACCCCATTAATCTTGTTTACAAACTCAAAATGTATAATATTATTATCAATATGTCCAATATACTTTGTTTTAACATGTAGAAGTAGAAGTTTAGTTTATAAATTAGTTATATTGTGTCACGACCCGAAACTCTCATCGGGCCCGTGACAACCACCGCGACGTTTCGATAGGCACTCATTATCCCGAATGCCGATCGAAACCCCGCAAGGCTTAACATCAGCTTCCGCATCTCCCTGGTGAGCGACAGTTATTAAATCTCACATTTCAAAAAAATCATAAGTCGTTTCCAAATCAAAACAATAAAATATTTTTTTTTTGCTCACGGGGGTATTTTCGTAATTATTTTTCAAAAATACCGAAACCCGCCAAAAACATGGTGTAAAAGATAATTATGTTCATACATACTTTTAAATTAAATAACTGAAATATAAAATTACTTTTACAGTGACACGTGGGCCCCCAACTGACCAAGAAGGTGTAGGGCTACGAACCCTTACTTTCTAGGATACAACTCCGAGATTAATTCTCGTCTTAATCAACTATCAACAAACTGTCCTGAGCTTGAAAAATGGATAGGAAGAGGGGTGAGATTATGATTACATAATCCCAGTGAGTAAACAGACACTATCTAAACTATCTAAAGGCGAGTAAAGGGAGACAATTAAAAATAGTTCATTTCAGCAAATTTTTCACAACACGAATATTCATTTCAACCAAATAATCAATATGGCTCGTGAATTTCTCAAAACTTGGCTCCTGCCAAAATCATTCTCGCGGGTACCTTCGTCAAGGTATCCCATTGAGACCACCAAGGCTGTTAAATGTCCTATACTCATAAACATGTTTTCGCATCTGACACACAGCTGTTCCTTGGCGTTGGCTGAGTCTCACTCTCACGCAGTGGTTAACGTGAAGTGCACTCAAAAAGCCCACCTCAAGAGATACCCTACGCGCCTCTACGACCGAGGTGAGAATATAAAAGAGTTTACCGTGCCTCTCTAATAGACTGATCCACGGAACCCCCCACCACTACAGTAACTAATCTTTAATTCACCAATTGATCAAATCTCAATGGCATAGCATGGCAATTACATTACTAACCAATTTATCAAGGCAAAATAGACAGTTCATATTTTTCAACACAAGTATAAATTCAGCCAATCATGCCAATTTATCACAAGCCATTTAATTCAAATCATAATTTTACAACACAAGTAGGCAACCTCCAATTACTCTATTTTCAAAACCAGTATTCGATTTTCTAGAAAATTTATAAAATCATTTTATAAAATCACAATTTCTCCTAAAACATAGCAATTTACCATTTAAACTCATTTTTCATAAAATCACACAATTGTATAAAACTACTCTAGATAATTAAGACGATAATAAGTTCACTCACAGTATTAGGAGTAGAAATACTCATATTTTCAGTCCGCGGGTGCAATCCTTTACTCGTATCCAATGGCTCACCACCTAGCCATAATCCATGACACATACTCCAATTAAATTGTGTCTAACAGTCATAAGCTATTTCAGGCTCGATATATATGCATGATATGAAATGAAAAATGCACGGGTAGCCATCTAGACTCAGTATTGGCCTAAGTCGATTTTTCATCCGATAAATTGGCCAATGCGTCCAATTTCACTCCAACTTGCTCCATTTCTTTTCCAATCCCTCAATTCACCAAGCACAACTAATTAACACACAATTAGGCAAAATTTATCTTCACTTTTCTTCTTGAAACTTTCGGCCAACAATGGTACACTAACTTCGTGATTTTTCCTACTTAACTTTCTCTCCATAATTCATTAATTCCTACACCAAAAAACTATTATTTCTTAATCAAATCACCTAAAATAACATCCCATTCTTCCTCATTATTCACTTAGAGAATTCGGCTATTGATGGGTTCCAAACCTTTGGTGGTTTTCTTCACTTGTTTTCATACTACACATCATTAATCACCTCAAAACACTAACATACCTAAAAATCAAACCAATCCAAGATCATTCTCTCTCCATACCCATTTTGACCAGCCATGAATTTATCATGAATACATGTAATTTAACCATGGAAATTAAGGAAAAATGCACGGGTAAGGTAAATCACTAGCAAAATCAAAGAAATTTTACCTTTACTTGATCAAATCTTTGAATTCCAACACTTTCTCTTTAATTTTTCCCACCTAGGGTTTGTTCTTCCTTGGTTTCTCTTCTCTTCTGGTTTGGCTGATCACTATGGGAGAAATGGGCTGATTTTTTGCCTTTTTATAAAGAAATAATAAAATAATAAAAAATATGACACATGGCATTTTCTTATTGGTTCAAATTTTAAATATTTGACTTTTAATTCTTTAATTCTCCACCACACATTTCTCATGTTTATCCATTTCCATGATAAATAAAATCCCTTGGTCTTGACAAGTGTTGGGGGTGAAAATTTACTGATTTACCCCCGGGATGACAAAATTACCATTTCGTCCCTATACTCCAAATTTTACCGGAATTAAAATTTTTCACTTCTAAACTTCAAATCATACTCCAATACTCAAATTATACTCCAAAAAGTCAAATGGGCCAAAAAAATCTTTTCTAAAAATTTCCATTTTGTCCCCAAGTGGCAAATGATTATTTTGCCCCTAGATAGTGAAAATTTCGGTTTGACTCCAAATTGATCCTCGAACTCCGAATTACCATTTTGAGTCATCCCTGAACTGTGAAACTCTTAATTTCACCTTAAAATATTTATTTGAACTAGTTCGATGCTTAATCGACTTAATGGTACTATTAGAGGTAATATCGTCTTTTAACGATTCCTCGAACTTCCTAAATATGCAAACATTCTATTGAGTATGTAAATGGCGTCGTAATTATTTTATAGAACAGGGTTTGACATATTGAGTCACTAAATAAAAGTGTCAAAATGAATCCACTCAAAATCTTATCGACTCAATCTAAACTGATTTGAAAAATCACTCATTTGAATTTTGAACTCAATATTAAACTCAAAATAATTTGAACCCGAAATGTGAAATTAACATAAATAAGGATTCATTGCTATTTTGCTAACAACGTACGTATCTGTGCTTACTCAAATTAAAACAGTGATCCACCTTGATTTAAATAAATGAATTGATTAAATAAGTATACTCAACAAAAGGGCAAACTTCACATGCAACTTTAATTGCAGGTTAATACTAATCAAGTTTTATAAAGAAACCAAATCTTTGACTCCTCCCTTACCCAAATACGAGGCAAAAGGAAAAAGATATAAATTAAAAAAGAAAAAAAAGAGCCAAAAATAAACAATTAATATCTCATTAAGGGTCACACTATGGCTAAAACCAAATCTATATATACAACAACAGGAATTAAACAAAATTACAATAAAACAAATGAAAAGCGTTGATGATTGTTGAATATTATAAGCACTTCGAAATTGACCTTTTCTTTTATTTTTACATAATCTATGTAACGTATATATATCCTCTCCTCATTATACTAAATATCAAATAATGAAGTGTTATTCATTATCAAAACACCCTAACATACGCTCTTTGAATCTCGTATTAGAAGCAACTTTGATAAATCCATGTTAATCTAAGCATAACCACAGCTTCCAAACTCACACTTAACTCCTGGCGTGCATTGGTTGTCACACTTGCCACAGTGATCAGCATTGTACATAACATCGGTGCATACTCCACCACAGCAACGCTGGCCAAATTTGCATCGATTGCCACATTGGCCACAGTCATTCCAATCGCCAAGAACGTTGCGACAATGTGTCTTGCAGCAATAGAGCAGGCTGGTACCATTGTTCGCAGAGATGCCATTGCATATGTTGCGATAAGAATTGGGATCGCAATGTGTACCTTTTCGAATTCTATCTTTCTTCAATGTATGTGACAGGAACCGGCTTTTTGATCGGAGGTTAGGGACGATAAGAGGTTGATCGAGCACGTAGTATTCTCCTCCATCATCTCCATCATCTTCGATTCTGAACGAGAAGGTTGCTTGAGGATGCAAAGATAGGAGGAGAGAAACAGTAAGGGAGAGAATGGCTGTGAGCTTGAGAATGGTGGTAGCCATTCTTCCAAATGGAGGTGAAGGTTTTGCACAAGAGTGTAAGCTAAGCTAAGAGGGTTATTTAAGCTGCCAGTTTGTGATAAATTATTCCATAATATAAGGGAAGGGAAATGCTGTCTTCACTAGATTTAAAGACAGGGCAATTTCTTGTTTAATGAGTTAATTAAGTGCATAAAAATAATTGGTGATCTATATTCTAGGTAGGACCAAATTAAATGTTTGACCGATAAAATGGGGAAAATTTGGCCTTAATAAATGTTCTTTGTATTGATCAAATAGTAATATTGCTCTGCATCCAACAGGTCCTAATTAAATAGCCTACGTGCACATAATTATGAAAGTAAACATTATAGTTCAAAGTTTTGAATTAATCAGACACAACTTTAGCATCCAAAAATACCTTTCAAATGGAGTTTTTTTTATCAAAAAGAAATGTAACTTATAATTTCCCTTGACATTATTATAAAAAATAAAATATAAATTTTTCCGACGAAATTGATTCCGTTGGTAAAACATTATAATTTTAGAATGTCAAAAATAAATTAAAAACATTTATATATATGGTAGACCTCCTATCAAATATATTTTAATCACATTTGTTTATCGTATCATGTGATAAGTGTTCACGTTAATCATACACATGTATTCCATCATGCAACAAAGGGTAGAGCAAATAATTGTAGTTAAAGTGTTGACATTACATGATGCCCACATCAAGTGGGGAATGAAGAAATGGTAAGAATTTGTGAAGTAGGGGACTCTATAATCTTTGAGGATTGAGATATACGAAAGGGTACATTTCAAATTGAAAAAACAAAGAAGGAAAGGGTTTTTTAATGCTGAAATTTAGCAAAAAGCAGGCAGCCTTTGATCTAATGGAAAGGTGTGAAGAGTCAAAGCTTAAAGCAGGCAAGAATTGCTGGAGACATGGGAGTTGTAACACGTGCAGCTGATCCTCTTTTCCGCCATGAAATGCGTGCAAAACTCACAATCCCTCCCCCTTCACTCTTTCACCAGGCATTGAATCTCATGGGCGGGCTGGCTTTCCCTCGTCGTGAATGAATGTCAAACCCCCATCAGGAAAGTCTTCCAAAAACAAATCACGACCGCACCTAATGAGTACCAATTTTTGTGGGTAGAGGAATCGGTTGACTCTTTGTAATATCAGTTGCTAATCCACACACAGAGAGACACCTGGACCTCTATTGTGGGGTTTACAGTTCACTTCCATACGTTGCCTTGTTCTCTTTCCCGTGCTTGGCTTTTCAAATTTTTTCTCTAACTTGATGGAAAAATCAATGAAATGAGATTTTGCTACCTGTGACATGTTAGCATTGACCATGCCATAAATTCATGGGTTTTGTTGTTGCTAGTTTCGTAAAGGCATATTGTTCTGAAAAGTCACTGTATTATTTTAAAAAATTTAAATAATTTTTTATTTTTTATTACATTTAATTAAATTTTTATATTTTTATTTTGAATTAAATAAGTTTTTATAATTCATAATTAATTAATTATCATTGATCAAAATATCACTTATTATTTTATACACATATAACGTTGACGTAAAGCGTAAAAAATATTATATAGTTTTATCATTATATCATATCATCATCTGTTATGACATATTAATATATTACGTCAGTACCACGTGATATAAAATATAATAAGTGAGATTTTAATTGATGATAGTTATAAAGGCTTTTTTGATACAAAACAAAAATACAAAGTCTTGATTGAACGTAATAGAAAAATATGGGTTCATTTGAACTTTCTTAAATAATTTAAGAGTTTTTTTTTTAAATATTATGTCTTTCATCAAGCATGTTAATTTTCTCTATAATTACTTCAATTACAGATATATAGGAAGACAGTGAGGTAGCTATACTTTTATTACGTTCAGTCAACTCATATACTTTTATTTTGAAATAAATAAACTCTTATAATTAACGAATTTATTACTATTTTTTAAAACATCACTAATTTTTTAATGTCACATGATATTAATGTGACATACAGACTTAACATAGTGAATGGTAACGTGACCACATAACATTTGAATGTTTGCATCAACACCATGTCAATGTCATGTGAGTATAAAATAATAAATTGTGTTTCACTAATGGCAATTATTCAAATATTAATCATAAGAATCTATTTGTTTCAAAATAAAAGAACCTAAGTTTGATTGAATCTAATAAAAAAAATAAGAATTTACTTATATTTTTTAAAATAATATAAGAAGTTTTTAAAACGTTAAACCAAAAAAGGACTAATAAGTTATCTTCTTTCATTTTATCAAATGTCTACAATTCCGACTTAAGAATATTTTTTAATTTTTTTACATTAAACATTACTAAATATTAAAATATAAGAAAATTAAATTTCCAAAATAAGAAAAAACTAAAACCAAAAAAATTTTCTTAAACATACCGAAAGGTGAATATTCAATTTTTAAATGAAAAGAAACAAATTATTGGTATATTATCAAAAACCTTTTACAAAATAAAAAATAAAAAATAACTCATAATGTCACAAAACCTGATCCATGTTAAGCCCAAGGCCAAACTTAATGGGCCACTCAAGACCATTACCACCCAGTACAAAATCCAACCCAAGCCCATCCATATCCCTCTACAATGCTTTAACGTACATATTCCATCAAAATTTTAAATTCAAATTCCGAGCGCCTTGTCTTTGTTTTTCCAATTCCTCTTCTTCTCTTTTCTCTCTTCGATGGCGACCCCGAATGCAACAAAAACCCCAGCAGACAAATCCAAAAGATCCCAACCCCACCACCATTCACATGACTCTTCCTCCTCCTCCTCCTCTCTCTCCCGTTTCGAGGCCTACAACCGCCTTCAAGCCGCGGCGGTGGCCTTCGGGGAGAAGCTTCCGATCCCGGAGATTGTAGCTCTCGGTGGTCAATCCGATGGAAAAAGCTCTCTCCTTGAAGCTTTGCTTGGGTTTCGTTTCAATGTGCGCGAAGTCGAGATGGGTACTCGTCGTCCTCTCATTTTGCAGATGGTTCATGACCCTTCTGCCCATGAGCCTCGTTGTCGCTTCCAGGTAGTTTTTTCTTTTTTCCATTTTGTTTTATTTATAGGAATTGAATAGTTGAATTTTGGATGGAATAAGTGCAAATTGGATAATAAAAAGAAATACTATGAATTTGGAGGATTAATAATTGCAAATGCAAGCATTTCTTTAAAATGGAATGTAGACAGAATTCGTTTGTTAAAATTGGTGTTGAGTTTTCAATCAATTACGATTTTGCTTTTACATTATAACAATCTTGTAGAAAGCAAAGAGCAAGTAGTGAAAATAACAACCAACAGAGCCTTTCTGAAGAATGTAGCCATTTACCAAGGATTTCTAATGTTTTGGATGTGAAGAGTCTTGATTTATTACTGTAATTATTTTGCTAGCAAAAAGTTTTTCTCTTTAGCTTCTGGGTGTTTTTCATTGAATAAATGCTCCATTTCTGCAGTTTGATATTTTTGCCTTGTTTTCTCTTTCTCTTTCTCTTTTTCATTGATACTTGAAGTTGACAACTGAAAACAGGAAGAAGATTCTGAGGAGTATGGAAGCCCAGTTGTTTCTGCATCAACAATTGCAGATATCATTAAGTCAAGAACTGAGGCACTGTTGAAAAAGACGAAAACTTCAGTTTCTCCTAAGCCAATTGTAATGAGAGCTGAATTTGCACATTGTCCGAACCTCACCATCATCGATACCCCAGGATTTGTTTTAAAGGTAGATTGTCAATTCATTTGAAAAACTATTAAAATTAGATTGTTTGAAATTTTGTAATATAAGAATTTTAGTTATGAATTAAAATGTCTGGTTGAAAACTTTTTGGCAGGCAAA
This sequence comes from Theobroma cacao, assembly GCF_000208745.1. NCBI lineage: Eukaryota > Viridiplantae > Streptophyta > Magnoliopsida > Malvales > Malvaceae > Theobroma > Theobroma cacao. The sequence continues at coordinate 5,343,236 of NC_030856.1, forward strand.
GAAGGGAGAACCAGAGAACACGCCTGAGGAAATTCTTTCCATGGTGAAGTCACTAGCTAGTCCTCCTCATCGTATTCTGTTGTTCCTTCAGCAGAGTAGTGTGGAATGGTGCTCATCATTGTGGTTGGATGCCATTCGTGAAATTGATCCAACCTTTAGAAGAACAGTAATTGTGGTCTCCAAGTTTGATAACAGACTAAAGGTACAGATTTCTTGCTTTCCTTTTTGGCTTTTTCATCCATGAGATGTAACCTTGAGCTGGCCATGCACACACACACACACTGATACTACATTGACATATTACCTAAAACTTATTGGATTGACTGATTGAGATATGCAGTACAACTTGGAAGTTAGACATGCTTGAAAAAAATAAGCATTGCTTGTTGCTTGATATAATACGACTCTGTGTTGGTAATTTAAATCTGTATCTGAAATTGCGGCATTTAATTGTGATATAATTCAATAAACACAGGAGTTTAGTGACAGATGGGAAGTGGATCGTTATTTGAGTGCAAGTGGATATCTTGGAGACAATACTAGGCCATTTTTTGTAGCGTTGCCAAAGGACAGGAACACAATCTCAAATGATGAATTCCGAAGGCAAATATCCCAAGTGGATGCTGAAGTTTTACGTCATCTGAATGATGGAATCAAGGGAGGTTATGATGAAGAAAAGTTCAGGCCCTATATTGGTTTTTCTTCTTTGAGGGAGTATTTAGAATCAGAACTTCAGAAGAGGTACAAAGAGGCTGCTCCAGCAACTCTGGCATTGCTTGAGCAGCGCTGCAGTGAAGTCAACATTGAGCTGGCAAGAATGGACTCCAAAATACAAGCCACTTCTGATGTTGCCCATCTTCGAAGATCAGCTATGATGCATGCGGCTTCTATCAGCAATCACGTGGTTAGACATCCCTCTGAAACGTTTTTCATTGGTGCAGATAAACAGTGTCATAAGATATTTTAGCAACTTGAGAAAATCATTTGCACTTCTTGTAATGAATTATCATTTTGCAATTGGACCACTTACATTATTGGTCCAACTTCTGGTAGCATCAGATTTCCCTGTTTGTTCTTCAGCTAAGGTTAATATGTAGCAGTTTCTCAACCTGAGTCATCATGCGAGATTTGGGTTGTTAGAATTTACCTGTTGCTTTTGTCATAAAGCCTGTGGTTTCAACTAACAAGAAACTCATCCTACTTTGCTGCTTAAGGGAGTTTTGATTGATGGAGCAGCAGATCCTGCCCCAGAGCAGTGGGGGAAAACAACAGAGGAGGAAAGATCAGAGAGTGGGATTGGGAGTTGGCCAGGTGTTACTGTTGATATAAAACCTGCCAATGCTATTCTTCGTCTTTACGGCGGAGCTGCTTTTGAAAGAGTAATGCATGAATTTCGCTGTGCTGCATATTCCATTGAATGTCCCCCGGTATCACGAGAGAAGGTAGGTATTTCACAATTTGAAATTTACCCCAGGATATGATGTTTGAGCATTTGGGTTTGATAACCGATGAACTGGTAAATAGTTTTATTTTCCTGAAACAGGTTGCAAATATCTTACTTGCACATGCTGGCCGAGGCGGGGGTAGAGGAGTTACGGAGGCTGCTGCAGAAATTGCACGCACAGCTGCACGATCATGGCTTGCTCCTCTTCTTGATACTGCTTGTGATCGGCTTGCCTTTGTTTTAGGCAATCTTTTTGACATTGCTCTAGAGAGGAACATCAGCCGGGAATCAGAATGTAAGAAGCACTTGAAGTTTCCTTTTTTAATAATGGTTGTTGATAGCCATTTTCCCTTCATTTACAGAATTTTATAGCCATCATTTTTGGAGAGTAATTATCCTCCAAAAGTTGGTATTTACTGACACGAAAGAAAATGTATTAGTTATCCCACTCCTATGAACAAGTGCATGATATGCATGGAGCATTTTATCCCTTACCCAACTCCTTTATGATTTCCTTATAACGTAAGGTTATTGTGTCTCCTTAAAGAGTATAAGCTCTCAAATTTAGACATCAGAAGTTTTTGGGGTGTATATTCACTCTAGACCAAATCACATTAGATATTTAGCCATCATAATTTTTTCTGTGGTCTTTATACATCTCATTAAGGAAAAGGCAAATGGGAGAAAACTGATGACATTTGTTCAATAAATCTATGATCAATATGTAACATCTTGCTGTTCTTTGGACTTTGTGGATTTTGGAATGTTGATTGTTCCAAATTGATTGGTGAACTATGCCTTAATTAATCATTTACCCTATTTCTTTTGACTGCACAGATGGGAGGAAAACTGGAAACATGGATGGTTATGTTGGGTTTCATGCTGCCTTAAGGCATGCATACAATCGCTTTATAAAGGATTTGGCCAAACAGTGCAAGCAACTAGTTCGACATCATCTTGATTCAGTTACAAGCCCATATTCTCAGGTTTGTTATGAGAATGACTTTCAAGGAGGCTTTAGCTCAAGTGCAACCTCATATTACAAACATAACCAAGCTTCAGCTGCTTCCTTTTGTCTCGAGTTGTCCGATGGTGGGCAAGAATCCTGTGATGCGACAATGAAAGATCAGGAGAACATAAATCCAGGGAAGAATGTACAGCAAACTACTCCAGGAAAGGGCACAGAAGCCAGAGAAGCTCTCCGAGAATGCCAACTGACTGTGCCTGAGACCCCATCTCCTGACCAGCCATGTGAAGTGGTCTATGCTGGAGTTAAGAAGGAGCTTGGAAATTGCATTGAAGTTGGACCTAGAAAACGTATAGCAAGAATGACAGGCAACAGAAATACTGAACAATTGAAAGTTCATAATGGCGGTAGTCTTTTATTTGGTAATGGTGATAGTGGCTCAAGATCAAGTTCAGCTTACTCTGAAATCTGCTCATCAGCAGCACAACATTTTGCACGGATACGTGAAGTTCTTGTTGAGCGCGGTGTGACATCAACATTGAACTCTGGATTTTTAACCCCATGGTAAGTTCTTCAATTTCTACTTTTTATCATTATTCATGTAGGTAGTACATATATACCTTAAGCTGAAAAGGATAAAGGGTTGGTGGTTTCCTGACAACAGTAAAGCACCATAAGGACCGGATTAATGTCAGATCCAACCAACTTTTGCATGAAACTTATATTTTAACTGCATATAACTTTATAAATGATTTCCAATATTTCATAACAATAATATGTTGGTATAATGGTCAAGTAAGTAGGCATTCAAACTTTCTTGTTCATTTTTCAATTTATTAAGGAAGTGAGTACCCTCATATCGTATTATTCACTTCACTAAGGAACTAATAAAGTTTGTTTATTCTTTGCTTTATTTGGATAGTCGTGATAGGCTTGTGGTGGCACTTGGCTTGGATCTCTTTGCAGTGAATGATGACAAGTTCATGGACATGTTTGTTGCTCCTGGCGCCATTGATGTGCTGCAGAACGAACGACAATCTCTTCAAAAGCGCCAGAAGATACTCCAATCTTGCTTAAACGAATTCAAGAATGTTGCTCGAGCACTTTGATGAGACACTAAAACATCTCCATGAAAACTGTGACCAGTCCAATCCAAAATGGTGTTCCAAGCAAAGGGTTTTCACATCTAGTGAACATCAAGAAAAGCCCTCCTTTCATGTATTTTCTCTTTAGTGCTGTTTGATAATATAGCAACCATTTTTGTTTACAGCGGTTGTCTATTATTCTAATTTGTCATGAACACACCTTGCTCTTATGATTCCTTCAATGATGAATTGGTAACTAGGTACTAAAACCAATGAATACTGTTACTACAAATGAAATGCATTTGAGTGATAGAACACAATTTTGTATGTTCTTAACACTTTTTAACCCTTTTCCCCCGATACAATAGGACCTGGGTCAGTAGCTTGCTGCCACTAAGCATATACAGCCCTGCTAAGGGGAAGGTACATGGCCATGGGCCATGGGCCATGGTTTACTGAGTGGATAAAATGAGCAGTTAGGACAAGAAATATCAACTATCTAAAGAAACTTTAGCATAAAAGGTTCTTTGCTTTTCTATAAAGATTCTTCATTAGGATCCTTTAACCAAGCTTGCATGAACTCTTTGGATTTATGTACCATAAAAAGTGCAAAATTTCAGAAGAAGATAGTGAGGATAAGGTATGTCGTATTTCATAATAATCATACGTCAAGAAGAAACCAACAAAGAAGCTGTTAATAAGACTTGAATTCAGAATCCCTTAGTCTCAAATCAAAAATTATATATAAGAAAGAGATTTGATGAGTTTTGGATTTATACGTAAAGTTTTCCTTTACTTAATAGACATGTTTTTTAGATTAAAAATATATACACATGAAAAATAATATTAGAACATACTCAATTTCTCATTAACATTAAATCTCTCATGAGAGATAGTAGGGTCAAGTTAGATTCGAATTAAAATGAGTAACGAGGATGTTGGAAAGATAGTAAGGTCAAGGTAGACCCGAACTAAAATGAGTAACAATAAAATTACACAATTGAGTGAGATAAAATGTTACCGATTTCATATAAAAAATAAATGAAATAAATTTTAAACCATTTAATAACATTAAACTCAAATTTTAAATGTTCATTAAAAAAATGAACTAAGTTTGAAAATTGAACAGAGAATCAAAAAGTTGTAAAGTATAGCCCACTTAAATGGAATTTTCAAACAGTAGTGATGTCTTAGATGTTACTCATGATGAATGATGATTAAATTTTTTGACTTTAAAGAAAAACAGAAGAAGAACATAAAATTAAAGAAAGACAGCTATAGTGTCAGCACTGTGTCAAATATTCATGAACCTTGTAACATGGATTACAAGTGGTCCCCTCCCACTGTTGTCTCTAATGTCCCTAAGAGAAGAGACCTGTTCCAACAGGATAACATTTAGACAATTTCATAAGCAAGTTTACAACATTATCCCTACTCTCAAAACTGATAATCACTGCTCCCATATCATAAGATTTTGGATTAATTACAATAATCATATTGAAAATATAGTAAAAGAAAATATCATTTTTCGTCGTTAAATTTTGAGATTTCAATTTAAAAATCTGATACCTAATTCTCGAAATTAATAAATAAAATTGTTCAGAATAAAAATAAATTATTTTGTATTTTGTTTCCATAAGCTTCATGCCTTTAACCCAAGATTTCTTTTTCTTTTTTGGTGTACTTCGTGCATTGCTGCAATCATCTAAACAGAAGAATTGGTTAGTGCTTTTGTCAGCTGAATTTGTTTTCTGAAAAGGGCTAAACAATATCTTCAAAAAAGGCCGGTTTGGTCCAAATTTTGACTTTAAAAAAATTTATATGATTGAAACCCAACCTTTCTATTTCAATAAACAAGAAAGAGGAAAGAAATTTCCTTAAAAATATCAATCTTGTTTGCAAGTGAAAATAACTCATGTCCTTGTTGAATGAAAGATACTTGCCAACAATTGGGTGTAGCAAAGAAGTTTCTTTTGCTAATACTTGACTTCTATTTATGGATTGTGTGGAAAATTTTGGGTTACTTACCTCCCCACCCACTTTCCTAGTGCATATATTAGGTCAGCACAGACTAAGTTGAGTTTGAATGGAACTCCTAGATAAAGAAGTACTTCAATGTAAACAACCGTGCATGTGTTCTTGTTTTGCCAATTGCCATTGACCAGCTGAAACTCAATTTGGCTGCATTATGGAAGCCTAGGGGCAACTCTAGGTACTTGAGCTAAACCAATTGTATCACAATTAGGATTCTATTCTAGAATAGACATATTCCAGTCGGTGGCATTGAATTCCAATAACCCAAAAGAAAAAAAAAAAGAAAAAGGGAAACACTTCTCATTAAGTGAAGATAATTGTATAAATTCAATAATTCAGTGATACAAAAATTATTAAAGGTAATAATACCATAAAGATGTAATGCAACATGATTAACGATTAGATTATGTTTTAAATGTGATGTCTGCAAATACCCTTTAATGTGAAACTGCCTAACAATAAAAAGAGAAGAAATTTTAATTAAAGCTTATGGAAGATACAATGATGCAAATCATTAAGCAAGTGGAAATTTACTACTACTAAAAGAAACAAATGCTTTTGTTTTTCTTTCATTCCTTACTTTTCATTCTCTTTTTTTCTTAATATTTTCTTTTTTTTTCCTCTCTTTATCTTTCTCAAGAACTGTTGATAACCCATTTTTGTCATGGTCGAGAGCAAACTCAAAGAAGGCAAAAAATAGTTGTAGGCAGTAGGACCATGCAGCTTTGACTTACAGCCACGTAAGTCATGGACAAATCCCCTTTCTCTATCTCTCAGTTTTCCGTTGTGTTTTCTTTCATCTCTTGTAATCAAGGAAGGGGAAGGAATGACACAAATGTCAAGGTCCCCCCTCTCTCCCTACCATTTCTCTTGTCAATCAAAATGTTTTATAGATCCAACCAAGACACACACCCACCAAGAAACTTTCTTCCTTTGTTCTCTTCAAACCCCATTTTCTATATATATTATCATCTTTCATTATCAGTATCATCATCCTTTGTAATTTTCACATAACAATAACTAATATTAAATTCTATCCTTGTTCAATGATTTCCATTGAACTCTCACACCCTTTACTTAGACTATAAATGGCATATCACTTTCTAGATGACCAAACTAAGCGGGTGCTTAATTATATATATTAAGGAAGTTAACTTCTTCATTTTATCCTTATTTTATATGGAATGGTGTATTCAATATTTAATATGATCCAAAATATTGAACTTTGACATTTCTTTTTTTATTATTATTAGAAATCATAAAAAATTTTAATTCTACTGAAGTCAAATGTCTTTTTCTTCTAAAGCTTCTTGTTCAAAAAAAAATTAAAAATATCTAAATTTGGACAACGAAGAATAATATTTTTGTAGAATATAAGTAGAATTACTGGGATTAAGTTAAAAAAATTAAAGGGGAGTTATCATATCATCAAGCACATATATACAAACCCTCCTTGTGATTCTGAAATTAAGTTTGAATTTAAAACTTATAAATTTTATATTGAAACTTTATTTAAAAAAAAAAACAAAGAAACCTTCTTTTGAAAAGAAAAAAAAAAAAAAGAAACCCACAATTTAGATTACGACCCTTCATTCAAAAATATCTAAACAAGAAAAATATATGCCAAAATGTGACAAGAAAGTACAACTTTTTCCTAAATTCACAATTATTTAATTGCTAGGCACAGCCATGTCCTTATGTTATAATCAATTCAATGTCAACAACAATAATCGATTAATCAAAGCATATATAATACTTTAAAAAACTCTTGAACCGTTTATAAAAATTCAAATAAACTCTTTTATTAATTACATTCAATTAAATTCTTATATTTTTATTTTTCATCAAATAGATTTTTATACACATGGTGTTGATTTGGATATTAAAAATGTCATGTTATATCAATGTATCACATTATTATTTAGTATGACATGTATTATATTATTAATTAATATAAAAACAAAGTGTGAAATACTTATGCAGGAATTAAAGTAGCCGGTTTCTTAGCTAAAAAACGAAAGGCTTGAGTTGAGTGTGAGGGTGAGAGACAAGTAGACCAAGTCTAGCGGTCCCAACAAAGTGCAAGCAAAATTAAATCAAAAGTAGGATTCCCAACCAAAACAAAAAGGTCGGTACTATTCCAACATATCAATCCGCAACCTAATTCACACCTATTTCTTACCCTTTTTTATGCATTCTAGTCAAGCCGGCCGAAGAAACCCCAACATTTTTTTTTAAAATTTCCCCTATTTTATTAAGTTTCCTATGCTTTACGACCTACGACTTATTCATAATTAATAATCAAATTTGATAATCAATCTTTTTTATTTAAGTCGCCTTTGTACATATATATGCTTCTTCCTGGAAATTTCAGTGAATTCAAGTCAACAGCTTATCGACTCAAGCCTTAAATTATGCTGGGACAGGTTGATAATTGCTAGCTTTCTTGGAATTTTCCTTGGTTTGAATGTTGGATGAGTTGTTAGTTTGAGATTTATGAATTTGACTTGCTAAGTAATTACTACTGGTTTGATTTTTGGACCGAAGTTGGTCTTGTCCCTTTGCTGTAATCATCAACAAAGCCAGCTTTGAACTTGGATGGATATTATTTTGGATCGTAGCAAGTTTGTCAAAAAATGAAAAATAGTATGGCACGTAAACATGTTACGTTAATATAATATAATATAAATTAATAAATAATAATCAATATAATGTAATATAAAATCATAAATAATGATTTAATTGAATGAAATTTAATTGAACGTAATAATTAACAAAGTTAGCTTTAAGGTTATAAGATAATTTTCTTTGGATTATAACAAGTTTGTTGTTGAAAAACAAAGCAGCATGATATGTTAATAGTATATCAGTATCGTGTGATATAAAATGATATGTAACGTTTTGATTAATAAAATTTAATTAAATATAATTAAAAAATAAAAATTTACTTGAATTAGTTTAAACAATTCAGATAATAAATTTCGAATACATTAACAAATTCTGGTAAAAAAAAAAAAACCATTGGGCGTTGAGAGGGACAGAGAGAAAAAGGAACATAAAGTGTAGCTAGGTACCAACAAGATGACAAGTTTTTCTAGCCCTATATATACTTCAACTGCATTGACAAGGATTTGACACTGATAAACTTTCTCAACGCTCAGAATAAGCAAAAACCAATCATTCTCATGCAATTATAACTTTCAATACATCTGGACTGAGTTGAAAGAAAGATCTCACAACTTAACAATTTTGCTTGGTGCTCATTGAAATCCATGTCATTTCATAAACCTACTAAGAGGACTTCTTTTCTTTTTTTTTTTTTTCTTTTCCTTAATGTTTCTCTTTGACTTTTAAGCTATGAAATAGTTTCGCAGACTGATTCTATGGACATATCATGGTTGGTTTCATCTATAACTTTATCTGCCCCTTTCTATGTTTATGTGATATATATCTGCTAATTTAAGTTAATTGATAAAAAGTAATATATGAAGGTTGATATTGTTGAATTTGTTATACGGATATCTAACTTAAAATTTAATATTCCTTTCCACTTGCAGGGACCTAACACGTGTCTGTCCTAATATTATGTTAAATTTTTAAGATGGGTATTTAATTTAAAATTAATCGACAATTAGTGAAGCAGCTTTCATTATAACAAGATAGTGAAAAATCTCAAATAGAAACTTAGGATGGATGGGAAGAATTTGCTGGATATGGTATGAAGGTGTGAGCATGATGCCCTAATGATATTATATGATGGAGGAGACCAACTTTTTTGAGGCTTGTTGCTTGTGCTTTAATTGAGGATTGTACTACTTTAAGCTAATTAATCCAACGCTTTCTTTTTTATATATATAAATGGGGTCTGTAAGGGCACTCCACAATATCCAGACAACAATGATTTTGGCTGTGAAAGAAAGAATGTGATCCCTTTTCAAGAAGAAAGAGGCAGTGGTATAATGGAACTTTGATCCCCCACCCTTCCTTTCCCCCTCTCCAGACAGATATATATATATTTTCTTATCTTTCCCATTATAAATGAGAATTCGATTCTCTCTTCTCTTTCTTTTTTCATTTTATAATTTTTTTTTGAGAAAAATTATTTTATCCAGAGACTTTTCGCAAACGGGTTTAGAAAATTTCCTAAATTAACTCGCAAGGGATATTAAAAAATTGACACGTGTTTATAATTAATTTAATTAATTATTAATTTTATATAAATAAACCTAATATAACACTTCTATCCGTGTTATCAAAATCTAAAAACTCTATCGTGATAATGTCACTAACTATGTATTTGATCGACATGTGAGATCTTATAAATCTACTTACGAAATTTAAGAACTCTATTATCGTAAAATAAAATAATAATTTTTTCTGCTAATTCAAGCAAGAACCTCATGCTAACATGGATGCAACAATTTGGAAATTGGGATTCCATGATAAAAGTGAGAATCCGAACAGATTCATTCAGGGAAAGTTTAGTATTTTCAAGCCAAAAAAAAGTGATAAAAAAAAGTCTTTTTTTTTTTTTGAGTTTACAACATAGCACATTTTTCTTTTTTTATTTCAAAAGACAAGTGGTAGAAGTCATGAAATGATGTCACGAGAGAATTTTTAGTTTTGGTCCACTTTGTTACATGTCCCATCTCTTGGTTCTCTTGGTAAATTATGTTTCACCTTTCAAGCAAAAATGATAACAGCAAATGTCATAAATTTTATGTCAGTAAAAGATGAGAGATGAGTCTCGAATTTATAAATAAAAAAATTTTTTCACCTAATGAGTATATTTTTTTAATTAAAAGTATAAACTCGTAACAAGTGATATCATACTTCATGTAACTCTTCATTAATGTGAAACTTATCGTAAAAAGTACCAAAACCAAGGATCAAGGTAGGTATGTACTACTTCAAGGTTGGTCTTTGACATTAGTTCAAGATATATGCTTTTGATAATTGTGCATTGCAAGTTATTACAAAATATTGTGATGGGATTAAGAAACAAGCATTGATCCTATTCCCTCTCCACTATACAAAGATCGTCTCTTCGTTCTTATGATGTGAATTTGTAATACATGCTCTTTTGATACTCTTGAGTATGGTTTGACTTTAAAAAAAAGATATTCGAATTTGAATTTTTGGATAGAAAACACCTCCGTTTATCGATAAGTCAAAAATTGATAAGAATAATTTCAAGTGCTTTGAAATGATTATGTCAAATATTAACATTTACTTTGCAAAATATAAAAGTAGTAATACCTTTTGTTGTTCTTCATATAACCTTTCCATGTTGAAATTTGGGTTCACTAAGGGCATAATGTTAGCAAAGAAAGGAAGAGGGAAACTCTTGAAGGAAGGCCCTAAACTCACATTTTGACAGAATCAATCATAAAAAAGGAGCCACATCCACTAAAAAGGATGTTGAATTTATATTGGGGAGTGTAATACACGCGCCTCAAGTGCCATGAACTACAAAATTTGTTCTTCCTGCTGGTGGTGGTGGTGGTGGTGGTGGTGGTGGTGTGGTGTTCTATCAAAAATGTTCCCATCATCTCCAATCCCATCAACACTTACTATGTAGTTCAGGGCTCTGAAGTCAATGCCCAATGCTCTCTATATTTATAGATTTATTAATCTATTTTTATATCTAAAAAACTATCATTTTTACATATTTTTCATATCTTTTCCAATACTTTGCCACAGGTGGCATAGATGCTAATGGCCAAAAGAAATTCCATGTTCAACCAATACCCTTTCATCTTTATATAATCCCAAAACCCAATTGGGTATTTTTTTTCTTTTTTTTTAATATTAAACTAAGCTAAATTCAGTAACCCCAAATGAAGCATGGAAGTTCAATAGAGAGAGGGAGAGAGAGAGAGAGAGAGCAGTAAAGAGAAAAGGCGACTAACAAGAGAGAGAGAGGGAAAGAGAATACGCTAACCCCTTGTTGCTGCCACAACACAAGAAAACAAAACAAATAAGCAACCTTCTCCCCCTCCCTCTCCCTCTCCCTCTCCTCATCAATCAAGCCTTGTTTTTCACTCATCATCTCTTCTTCTCCTCCAACCAAACTAACCCCAAAAGTTTCCTGCTTTCTTTCCTTCCTTCTCTCTCTCTCTCTGTCTTTGATTGTGGGGGTGCTAGCTTGCTGGAGAGACCTATCAATGGAGAATTCAACAAGGCTAGTACAAGAGAACAGGAACAATCTCCCATCTCCTTTAAACTCCCCACATGGCAATGGAAACAACAGCAATGGTGTTGTCCAAATCCACACCCCACCCCTCACTCCAATTCCAATCTCCAGATCTGAAACCAACCCTTACCCAACAACCTTTGTCCAAGCTGACACAACTACTTTCAAACAGGTTGTCCAAATGCTCACTGGCTCATCAGAAACTGCTAAACAGGCCTCCTCTAAAACTCCAACACAACAACAAAACCAACATCATCATCAGCAGCAGCAGCAAGATCCACCATTACCATCAAAATCATCCTTTCCTATACCTCCCATCAAAACCAACTCTCCCAAGAAACAAAATTTCAAACTTTATGAGAGAAGAAACAGTAACCTCAAAAACACCCTCATGATCAACACTTTATTCCCTTCTAGTGTTACAAACAGCAGCAGTTTTTCTTCACCGAGGAATACGGAGATCCTCTCTCCAAGCTTGCTTGACTTCCCAAAGCTAGCTCTTAGCCCAGTCACGCCATTAAATATGGACCCTTTCAACAAGTCTTCACCTTCTTTGGGGAATTCGTCAGAGGAAGAGAAAGCTATAGCTGAGAAAGGTTTTTACTTGCATCCATCACCTATGTCAACTCCCAGAGACACTGAGCCTCAGCTTTTGCCTCTGTTTCCAGTTACTTCACCAAAAGTTTCAGGTTCTTCTTAAGAATTGAAAGAAGAGGACGAAGAAGAAGAAGGTGGTTATGTAATTCGAGAGTGATTTATCAAGAGGTTTAATGGGTTTTGGCTGAATTTGAGTGAAAAAAAGAGGTGGATGATCTTTCTTCAATTGTATGATTTGATCTCTCTTTGATTATGGTAAAGCTCTTTCTTTTTTTTTACCTTCTTTTCAAAATCTTCTTTCTTTTTTTGTTTTTCCTTAATTTTGGTTTCGTACTTAAAACTATTAAAACTAGATTAATTCTCCGTAGATGCTATGAGAAAAATGACTAATTTTCTCTAGTTCTTCTTTTCTGTTTAGCATATTGAACAAGTCAATTTCTTTCTTTTTTTTTTCTTTGGGCGGTTGTGTTGGCCTAGGAAAGAAGCAGGTCATTTACTTCTACCTTTCTTTTCCTTTGCATAATTTGACTTACATGAACCTAATCTTTTGGTTGTCCTGCCTTTCGTTTTATGTAAATGCAATAGCGATTCATTTCTGTGTACAATCAAAAGCAAGTCAGCTTGTTAGTTCTTTCTGATAAAAGGGAAAACATATCAGAGATGGAAACCTTGTCTCTCAGTACCTTCAAACTATCAACGTAATAATTAAAATCTTTAACCTCTAGATATAGTACAACCATTGCAGTTGTTGTAAGGATGTTCATTTCTTTCTTTGTGATTGAGTTAATGGCAAAAGAGAAAGGGGAAGACTTTTTTTCAGAAAGTAAGGGAAGGTCACAGCACAATGAAGACTTTTTGGCTGCATTTTTAAGAATGGACCACCATATTGTAAGAAGGGTATCCTTGTTGAGTCCAATTTAATGGAAATTTTGGTGCATTTTATTTATTTTTTTTAAAAGAAAAATTGGGTTTTGGAAATTTTGCCAGTTCTTGTACCATGTAGTAGTGCTGCTTTGTCTTTGTAACTTTATTCATTCAAGTATCCAACTTAGGCAGTTGTTAATTAATAGTATGACAAACAAGCTTTCCTTTCATAAAAATGGCCCACAAAAAGAGATCATAATAAGAAGGAAAATGAAAAAGGGATCAAACAGGATGTGACCATATTGGATCCTCTAATCTTTTCACTTTTTTCTACCCCAAAACTCAAGTGGAAGGCAAGTTAAAAGAAATATCAACAGCAAATGTCAATGCAGCTTCTTCTTTTTTCTTGGTATATTGCTTTACTGTTGTTCTTCTACATTTCCCTAACTAAAACCCTTCTTCTTTAATTGCTTTCCTTAACTACCTCCACCAGTTTTAGTCTGGTTGATCTGTCTTAGCAGTACTGAAAGTGCAGTTGAGGTATACTATAAAAATTGGTTTTAGGTATGTAAGGCTAGGCAAGGTAGGTAAGAAACTGTGGAGAACAGAGATTAATGACCCACATCTGTTACTTCTGTCAAGATGGAAGGAGCAGTCTTTGTCATTTAAATTTGATTTAGTATGCAATCATGCAGCTTGGCTTATTTATCTTTTTTTTTCTTTTTTCTTTTAAATACAGTCTTTTTCTTGACTTTGAGACATCACTCATCAGAGTACTTAAGAAATGGGAACACACTAAGCAGGCTAAAGTGGAAAAGTAGGACTTCTATTATGATTATGATTGAAAATGAAGTTAAAAGAAAACAAAAGAACAAAAGACCATGCTAAGTAAATGTAAAGACTTCTTCTTTTTCTTTTTTGCGCCCTTTCAAAGTTTTTACTTTGTCATTGCTTGAATGCCAACAGTTTTGTCACTGGACAAAGACCTGCAACCTGTTCATTTCTTTGTACCAGTTGAGATGCAAGTGGAGATAGCTTTTGGTTAGCTGTTTCACTTCCTTAACGGGGCTAAGCTTTGTTTCTATGTATAGAACTTTATATTGTCTGAAGCTAATTTTTTCCCTTAAAAAGGACTTTGAATAATGGAAAAGCTATGCAAAATCCAGCAAATTTTTGTGTGGTTAATAGAGTTTGGAAACCAAGTCCATTCATTGCCAAAGCAGCAAAAATAAAATTAAATATCTTTCCTGTTGTACTGAGAAAAAACATTTGGTAATCAATAAACGAGCTGTGTTATCTGGTCTGTACTTTTGTACGGTATCTGCATGCATGCAACTTCAACTACCTCATTCGTCAGTGAGTAGCCAAGCACATTTAGTGCTTTTTATTTGCAAAGCTGAACCAAATGCTCAGAGAAATACATACCCTTCCCAGCTGTATTAGATGTTAGTTGACCCTATTCAAGATTTTGAAATAACTCTAGCTTCCGAATCACCTTTGCTTCTCAAGATTTTTTTTTCTTGCAACTATTGGTATTAAAGAAGGGAAAATGGGACGAAGCAAATTGGTTAAAAAACGAAACAAGAAGGGATGTAAGGGACATTAAGTTTGGAACCAGACATCTGAATTCATGTTTAGCATATTAACACCGACCATCATTCTTCCAGATCTTAAACATCAACATCATTGCCCATCTGCAAAGTATAACTCGGACACGAAGTTTGGTAGACATCTAAACAGACCCTTTATTGTGTGGCAGAGGTCCCTACAATTGCATGTCGAAGAATTAATGTTAGGCTTTGGTTGCTCTACAATAAGTTAAGACTTCTTTATACCAGTATTGGTTGAGGAATGTTTGGAACTTTCTAGTGCATTTCACAGCAGACATCTGAGGCTTCATCTTCTGCAAGTTTATCACCATCATCCTTTCAAAACGTTACACATCCGCATCACTGCCCATACAGAGCTAAATGGCATACAATGCTTGGTAGAGGTCCCCTCCGATCCTTTATGGAGTGACAAATGTGCCCACACATGCATGTTTAGAGATTTTTGACACCAAACCTTATAAGTTGTTTGCTTCAACAAGGCTACCTACCTAAGCATTAGTGGTCGCCCACAGGATAGAAATTATTCACATAGCTTATAGAGTATATTTAGAGAATGAACAAGCAAATAACTCTCTTGAATGATGATACGAAACAAAATCGACAGCAACAGATTGAGAAATGGTTGTAACAAAACCAAGATTTATTGCATCCAAAAGTGATTTATTATGTGTAGAAACTATTACAGTTGATATTAATACGGAGTTACAGAACTTGTATCAGATCTCCAAGAAAGAGTTGATAGTCTTGAATCCATGGTTATCGGGAAGAGGACCATTTCCTGGCCGGACAGAGATTACCACCTCCAAACCTACGACAAGGATGATGATGAAAATATTAATGAAGAAATGGTATTTATTTATTCCTACCTGACAAAGTATTTATTGCCTTAAATTTCTAGTTGGAGTAACACTGAAACCAGAAGGTGGTCTACGAATCCACTGAACATTAAAGGCACAGGCCTCAATTGACAACTTATGCAAGGATAAGCAGAGTAATTTACTATTTTTCTTATGCTAACTTGTTGCACATGGAAAAGGATTCTGATATTTTCTTTTAACAGTCTAGCATGTCTAAGGGGGAAAAGATAAAGAACAAACAAACAAACAAAAGAGAAAAAGAAAGAAAGAATATGAAAAACAGTATCACTTATTTTGCAGAAGTAAGTTCTAAACAATATAAGCCAGGTGCCAACAAGTCTAGAATTTGGACAATAGAGTAAACGAAAAAGTAGAACCAAATTATTATTGCTATCTGGCAGTCACTGTTAAAATAAATTATGGGCAGAAAAGCACCTGCAGCTTTTGCAGCGGTAGCTTCTTGATAGACATCAGTCACAAATAGTATCTCAGATGGCTCATCAACTCCCAATGACTCAAATATTTCAACATAACTGCGTGTTTCTCTTTTGTTTCTGCAAGCAAAAGAAGGGGAAACGGATTGTTACTTTGAATTAAAATTAAGTGTTAAGTGAAAATCTATTTTAAGTACTGAAATATCTGTGAAAGTAACAAACTTACCCCACTGCGGTGTCAAAAAATCCAGATAAATACTTCCTCAAATCGCCAAAGTTGGAGTTTCCAAATATAAGCCTTTGAGCCAACCTGCTACCACTAGAATATATATATACCTGTGGTGAAATGAGAAAGGAGTGATTAACATTGAAAATGGAATTGTCTATCCGTAGTCAGGAAGTTAGGGAGTAAGGATCCTTTTGCAAAGGGAGGGGAGAGTTGAGAGATGTCTAAAAGGTGAAACACTCTCATCCCAAAGATGCTTCAATTTTTCCTAATGGATATGTCTGTCTTCTCAGAAAAAAGAGAAAGTATCTGGTACTATGCTGATAAGCGATACAACTTTTCAACCACTCAGATGGTCATGAACATACATTAACTTGAACTTAGGTCCAGATCAGTCTCCAAGTGGACACCTATCTACTAAGAAATTTGGCTTCAGTTTGGCAGAATGACCAGATATAGATGTCCACAATTCATATATTAACTCCAGACGTAAACAGTTATTTTCTTTTCCAAAAACGGACTGCAATCATACTGAGTTTGGGAGCAAATGCATTAAAACCTACTCAAAAGATAGAGAAATATAGTATCCAGAACTACATTCAGAAAATGAAAATGTATAATGAATAAAAAAGTGAAGAGTGAAGGAAAAATGCAAGATCACCTTTACGCCCAAACTGTGCCACTTTTGAAGAGCTTCTGGTACATCATCAAAAACTACACCTTCCAGCTCATTGTTCTCAAATCCAGTTCGCCATATATGACCCTATTTAACCTCATATTAGCTCTAATCCCAAAGATAAGCTCCAAAAATGTATCTTCTTTATAATTCGTATCTGCTTACTTGCAATTGCTTTAAGGCGGTGATTTTTCGATCAGCTTTTATCATTGCTTCCACATTAGCAACCAAAGCTGCAATCACCTCCTCTTTTCCCACATCCTCCAAAGGGATAGGCACAGCGCCAAGAACACCTTGCTTCAAGTCATCTACAACCTGCGGAAAGCATGTTGTGATTCAATATAGACATATCATTTAGGAGTCAATCTTGAGTTCTGGACTACCATGGTTGCTAATTTATGAGGCCAACAATCCCACCGCCTTAACTACAGGAAAAGAGGTGAAGAAGTTTTGTTTGCCTAGCTAGAGCATACCAAAGAAGCAAGCATATAATTTCAGTAAGAAGCATCTATCAGAAATAGTGATCCCAGTGAAACATACGTGCAAGTCCAAATTCTTTAGTTTCCAGTACCAAAATACAGGAGTCTAAATTATGATTTGTATCCAAGTCAGTAAGCATCTCGGGAAGAATGTAAGATTTCTTATTTATTTGACAGTCAACTTGCAACCTAACTCTTAAAGTTAATTCTTTCATCTAGATATTAGAAAGTAATTGCCCTGAGAAAGCCAAGCAAGCAATTTTGTATCATGATGCCAGTACAACATCACAAAAGGTTCAAAAGTCCAAATAAAAATCTTACTTGAGAACGTAACAAATTTATATCATCTTGGGTTTCGGCAGTAGCATATGTTGCAGACAAATGCCTCCCAACATTGTTTCGGGCATAGGGAAAGAGAACATCTGTTACAAATGAAATAGGAGTTGTCGTTCCTTCAATGTCAAGCACAATGCAATGCTGCAACAAAATAAAATTGAAGAGTAAGAAGGTATTCCTGACAATTGAATGGACCAATCTTCTTTCCCATTTAAACAGTCAGAGTCTACCAGAACATCATTCACCCATTCACATTAAAGAGTAAAGAAACAGATTACCCATTTTAACAATCCACTATATCTGCTAAAAGGGAAATACTATTATGTGTAAACCTGAATTTACCAATGGAAGGGAAAATATGTAAATTTCTTACTGGAAATGACCCAAGTTTGTAATTTGAATCCACAGTCCCAGCCTTCGTAGACACATTTATCCTGCCATTGATGCCTGAAACTCCTTTAACATTCTGAATAGGGCCATGATCCGGAGTAGACCAGTCTAAGCCTAGTTGATGAAGTTTAATAGCAGCATCAAAGAGGTAATGGTAAGATTCAGCCTGAAATAGTGTGTCAGTGCCGAAGTAAGAAACACAATATGAGCAATAAAACATGTAAGAACCTCTATATTACTAGGAGACAATTAAACTTTTAATAAAGTTTTTCATTATTCTTTTCACGTTCTCATTCACATGAATGCAAAATTTATCATACTGTATGCATGTCAACAGCAGTAAACTTTAGACATCTATAAGCCATAGTTAAGCCATAAGAAAAAGAAGCTCCAGTGACATTCTAAAAATTTCACCAGTTTGGATTCAAACATTTCCATAAGTTTTACAAACCTGAGTTTTAGCACTGATCCATGAGTCTCCCCATACATATATGCCATGATTGCGAACAAGCACAGCAGTTGTTTTAGGATAGGCTTCTATCTGAATAACATTAAAGCCAACTTCAATTGAGTGAAGGAAATATTTACATGGATAGATTCAACCAAAATATAATGGATTGACAAAAGCAGAATAAATTTCTGTAGAGAGTTGCAACATCATCCATTCGATGGGATGATACTCCTTCACACTGAAAGGCCAATCTTTCTGGTCCAAGGAAACCTTTCCATTCCTCCATTACCTTTTGGCAGCAAATTATCAACCTTAACAAAGTGGTAACAGGCAATAGACACATCATTCGCTTTAATTTAGCAAAGTGGCACAAGAAAATAGACATACTCCTCATTGCTAAAGTAATATTCATTAATCTTACTCAGCTACATGAACTATGATCAACATGAAAGGCAATCTCATAATCTCTATGACAAGATGAACACAAAAGAAACATACAGCTTTGGCAAGAGAATCCGTGAGCTCATTTTCATAGGCTGTGTTCTCGATGATTGGGATTACAAGTTCATCATAGTAACCATGCCCTTGAATTCCCTTTATCATCTCCATATGAGTGATCTGCAAACATCGAAAAGAGAACAAGTGAATCAATCATTGAAATAGCAAGAGAGATGTGGAGCAGTGAAGAAGGAAAATAAAAGTGGGAGAAAGATAGAACCACACTTTAGAATAATATTTGACAGTCAAAACAAAAACTTACACGAAACTCTTTTGAAAGTGGATTGATCATCGTTACCAGACAAGATTCCATCCCATGACTATGGATAACAGCTCCGGCATTACGGATGTGATATGCCTGAATTATGAGGGGAGAAAGCCTTTTAGAGATAAAGATAGAGCCAAAAAAATATTAAGTGGAAAGGGGGCATTCTGGTTAAGACTGATTCAGTGACAACTGTCATAGATAATTCATTAACATAATCTCCACAAATTAGACATTTATAACATGGAGACAAATAAAGTACTAGTTTGACTGCTTAAATAAACCAAGTGATCTGCAGCTAAACATTTGGGTAAAAGAATCAATAGTTGTACTCCAGATGGGTCAATACTGTTAAAACTGGAATATATCTCAGCTTCAATGGAGGGTGACTTGATGATGGTTTGAATAGGTGGAGATGAGGTCACGAGCAGCAGCATGTGACTAGTCTAAAGTAGCAGTTTATGTGTTGGTTATTTTCAGTTTTTTGTCTTCAGAATTATGTCAATTTAGCAACATGGATTTACCATGTTGAGTTGTGTTTGTTAGGATGTCAGCCACTAATATCATGCTACAGCTAAACAGTTATTGGTGGTTTAATTGCTTAGTTATGTACTGGTTTTTTGTTTTGTATTTTCTCTCTCTCGGTTCTGTAACTACTGCATATATATATATTCAATGAAAAACAGAACAGCAAGTGTCTTTGTCTTCATAATTTTCTCTTGGCCTGATTAAGTCTCAATGCTTGTATAACTCATTCCTTTTTTGAACATGGTATCAGAGCATTTCATGTGTTCTTAAGGGACCTATGAAAGCAATTTTTTTTTTTTAGAATACTTAATCTTGCTGTCTCATATCTTCCATTAGAATACTTAACCTATGGCTTCCACCAGTTTCAATGTTGTAGCTCCACCAGTGTTTAACGGAGATAACTACCCAATTTGGGCAGTGAAGATGAAAGCTTATCTCCGTGTATTTGACCTCTGGGAAGTTGTGGAGGTGGGTGGAGATCCTCCAGTTCAAAGGCATGCCAATCCTACAATGGCACAATTGAAGCAGCATAGTGAAGAGGTTGCTAAGAGATACAAGGCCCTTTCATGTATCCACTCTGCTATATCTGACTCCATATTCACTAGGATTATGGCTTGCGAGAATCCTAAAGATGCTTGGGACAAGTTGCAAGAGGAATTCCATGGAAGTGATAGGACTCGACAGATGCAAGTTCTTAATTTGTTGAGGGAATTTGAAGTTTTAAAAAAGAAAGACAATGAGACTATTAGGAGTATTCTGATAAAGTAATAAAAGTTGTGAATCAACTGAGGCTACTTGGGGAAGACCTTCCAGATAAAAGGATTGTGAATAAGTCCTAGTAAGCCTACCGGATAAGTTTGAAGCTAAGATATCCTCACTTGAAGAGTCCAAGGATATCTCACGCCTTACTGTCACAGAGCTTGTTAATGCTCTCCAAGCACAAGAACAAAGACGAGCTCTTAGGCAAGAAAACACGGTAGAAGGAGCCTTCATAACTCGAACAAAGGAGAAATGGAGTGACAACAACAGAAAGAATGATTCAGAGAAGAGAGACAAGGACAGGACATCTGGAGATGGAAAACAAGGCAAGCCGAGAGCTAAGTATCCTGTTTGTTCTCATTGCAAAAAGAGAACACATCTTGAAAAATATTGTTGATATCGTCCAAATGTTAAATGCAGGTCATGCCATCAATTAGGACATGTGGAGAGAGTTTGCAAATCGAAGGGAAACAGACCTAAGGAGAAGGCTACTGTTGCAGAACATCAGGAAATAGTTGATGAATTTTTATTCATGGTAAGGAAATCTGAAGTTTCAAACAAGAAGCACACATGGCTGATTGATAGCGCTTGTTCGAATCATATGATCGGGAAGGAAGAAAATTTTATTACCTTGGACGAGTTATAAATCTCAGGTTGAGATTGGAAATGGACTTAATTTGCAGATTCAAGGGATAGGAACAGTTGCGGTGCATACACTTGCAGGTATGAAATCAATTTCCAATGTAATGTTTGTACCTGAAGTTGCTCAAAATCTACTTAGTGTGAGGCAATTGATTGAGGATGGATATATTTTGTTGTTTAAAACCAATGCTTGCACTATCCTTGATGCCTCAGGCAAGGAACTTTTCTCTGTTGAAATGAGAAATAAGTGTTTCTCTGTAGATTGGATGAAGGTTAAGCATAAAGCTTACCAATGCTTGTCCACTAATTCTGAAATTTGGCACCGTAGATTGGGGCAAGTAAATTACCGGTCTTTAATGCATATGATATCCAACAACTTGGTTGAAGGACTCCCTAGTTTGACTCAAACAGATAGAATCTGTAGCACTTGTCAATATGGTAAGCAATGCCGAGTCTCTTTTCCAAAATCTAGAAATTGGAGAGCAAAACAAAAGCTTCAATTAGTGCACTCAGATGTGGAAGGTCCTATGA
Organism: Theobroma cacao; assembly: GCF_000208745.1. Classification (NCBI taxonomy): domain Eukaryota; kingdom Viridiplantae; phylum Streptophyta; class Magnoliopsida; order Malvales; family Malvaceae; genus Theobroma; species Theobroma cacao. The sequence continues at coordinate 5,365,105 of NC_030856.1, forward strand.
AGACTCTATCATTGAATGGGAGTTTATATTATCTGATTTTTGTAGATGATTATACAAGGTACAGTTGGATTTTTTTTATGAAACACAAGTATGATGTGTTCAATTTGTTTACCAAGTTTGTTGCAGCAGTGGAAAATGAGTCTGGGAGCAATTTAATGATTCTTAGGACAGATAATGGAGGAGAATTCAACTCAACCGAGTTTAAAGAGTTTCTCGCTCGAAAAGGAATCAAACACAAGTTGATGGTTGCCTATAACCCTCAACAAAATGGAGTTTGTGAGCATAAAAATAGGACAGTGATGGAGATGACACGCTGTTTGTTATTTGAGAAAGATTTGCCAAAGGAATTTTGGGCTGAGGCTGCTAATGTTGCTGTGTATTTACTAAATGTTCTCCCAACAAAAGCTTTAAATGTTAAATGCCCCTATGAAGCTTGGCATGGTACAAAACCATCAGTAGCGCACCTCAAAGTTTTTGGGTGCATTTGTTATGCCAAAATTCCTGATGGTAAGAGAACAAAACTCGATCCTAAGTCTCAATTGGCAATTCACTTGGGCTGCAGCAATCTGTCAAAGGGATATCGATTGTATGATCTGAAAACTAAGAAGGTTTTTGTAAGCCGTGATGTGAGATTCGACGAAGACTTGAAGTGGAATTGGAAAACTACTGCTGTTGAGAAATCAAAGTCAAATAATACCACTGGTGATGTGAATGAAGGTTTGAAGTGGAATTTGGAAATAGCTACTGATGAGAATAATGCTGATGGTGATGAGAATCTATTTGATGATGAGGAAAGTGTGGATGAGAATGATGAAAGCTTGGCTGTTCGAGGAACAAGACCACTCCAAGAAATTTATGGTAGATGCATTATGGCAGTAATTGAACCAAATGAAGTTTCAAAAGCTTTAAAAGATGAGAAATGGAAAGAAGCAATGGATGCTGAAATGCAAATGATAGCAAGGAACAGGACCTGGTACTTAGTAGATAGACCTCAAGGGCCAAAGGTAAGTGGTGTTAAATGGATATTTAAAACCAAGCTGAATCCAGATGGGTCTGTTAACAAATTAAAGGCCAGATTAGTTGTAAAAGGATATTCACAAGTTCAAGGAGTGGACTTTGAAGAGACCTTTGCACCGGTGGCTCGATATGACACCATTCGAGTCTTAACAGCACTTGCAGTCAAAGAAAATTGGTCCATTTGGCATATGGATGTGAAATCGGCTTTCTTGAATGGGGTTATATCAGAGGACATTTATGTTGAATAACCTGAAGGTTATGTGGTACAGGGAAAAGAAGACAAGGTGTGCAAGCTTGTCAAAGCTCTCTATGGACTCAAGCAAGCCCCAAGAGCATGGTATGACCGAATTGACAGCTACATGCGAGAAAAAGGATTTATTCGCAGCAACAATGAAGCTACACTCTATGTTAAGAAATCTGGTAATGCCGTGAAACTGATTGTATCATTGTATGTTGATGATTTGTTAATAACAGGGCCTGATGATGAGTTTCTAAAAGAATTTAAAGCTCAAATGAAGTTTGAATTTGATATGACCGACTTAGGAAAGATGTCTTACTTCCTAGGCCTGGAGTTTCAGCAATTGGAAGGTCAAATTTGTCTCTATCAAAGTAAATATGCTGAGGATTTACTTAAAAAATTCAAGATGAACTTTTGTAAACCAGCTCCAACGCCACTAACTATGGGTTGGAAACTCAGCAAAGATGATGGTGAGATTAAAACTGATGCTCGACTCTATAGAAGTATAATAGGATGTCTTCTATACTTGTCAGCTACCAGGCCTGATATTATGTTTGCCACAAGTCTCCTATCTCGATTTATGCAGGAACCATCAGAAATGCATATGAAAGCTGCAAAAAGAATCTTGAGGTACATCAGAGGCACAACAACATTTGGGCTTAAGTTTGTGAAACAGGACAGTAATCATCTGCAAGGCCATTGTGACAGTGATTGGGCTGGGAGTGTGGACGATTCAAAGAGCACCACTGGCTATTGTTTCTCATTTGGAAGTGCAATCTTCTCCTGGAACTCAAGGAAACAGGAGGTGGTAGCTCATTCTTCTGCTGAGGCAGAATATATAGCAGCATCTTCTGCAACTAATCATGTGTTATGGCTCAGGAAATTGCTTGATGATCTGGGTTTTAGGCAATTTATTGGCACTGTCTTATGGGTGGATAACATGTCTGCAATTTCGATAGCAAAGAACCCAGTGCAGCATGCAAGAACTAAACATATTCGAGTGAAGTTTCACTCAATCAGAGAGGCTGTGAAGAATGATGAAGTTGTAATCAAGCACTGCAGCACCAATGATCAAGTTGCTGATATATTTACAAAAAGCTTGAACAAAGATAAGTATTATTATCTCAGGAGCAAGCTTGGAATATGCGAGATAAATTCCAAGGAGGTGTGTTAAAACTGGAATATATCTCAGCTTCAATGAAGGGTGACTTGATGATGGGTTGAATAGGTGGAGATGAGGTCACGAGCAGCAGCATGTGACTAGTCTGAAGTAGCAGTTTATGTGTTAGTTATTTTCAGTTTTTTGTCTTCAGCATTATGTCAATTTAGCAACATGGATTTACCATGTTGAGTTGTGTTTGTTAGGATGTCAGCCACTAATATATCATGCTACAGCTAAACGGTTATTGGTGGTTTAATTGCTTAGTTATGTACTGGTTTTTTGTTTTGTATTTTCTCTCTCTCGGTTCTGTGACTACTGCATATATATATTCAATGAAAAACAGAACAGCAAGTGTCTTTGTCTTCATAATTTTCTCTTGGCTTGATTAAGTCTCAATCCTTGTATAATTCATTCCTTTTTTGAACAAATACATACATCATTCTTGGGTTTCAATTTTCCGTGCATAACTTAACTTAACACCCTCCAGTAATATCACAAGGTCAGATGGGATCAAGAGCACCTAAAACAGATGAGAACAAAATCTGCTGGCTATCATTTTGTAACTAAGATCTTTAATCTTTTTTGCCACCATTAAACAACAGTTGACTATGGTCTGATTTCAATCCAACAGTAGTCACAATTGCACATGCTTTACTTCCAATGAAAAGTAGGAAAACCCACTAAAATCATAGTTTCTAATCTTAAATTCATTACCTTTTGAGACTGTTAAGAAGATTCACATCCATTCCTTTTTAGTTTCTCTCTCTATCTGGCTTGATGGGTGGGAGAAGAGGTGGTTTAAAAGTTAAACCAAGAAAACAAAACATTTGATTGGAGGTTCATTCTCCTTTCTTTTACTTTGTTTTCTCAGCAACCAAATGGAAGGCAACCAAAGTTATAGTAAAAAGAGCACGAAGTTACCAACACCATAATACAAAATGTTCAAAGTATCATGCTCATTTTCATCGTCAAGCCTTATTACATGAAAGATCAAGCTAAAAAGTTATGTGGTGTTTAAAAATAAAACAAATCATAAAAGCCAGCTATCCTAGCAAATATTCCAATATCAGCCTCATAAACTATATCATAAAATTACCAAATTCCGATAAAAAACACTCAGTAAAGTAAACTGTTGGATTGATTAAATGACATCAAACAATAGTTATTTAAAAGCACAGATAATAGTTACCTTCATAAAAAGAGGAGCACAATCAGAACACTTGGGAGGCTTATGAGGGTATGGCTTTGGAGAAGGTGAAGTTATGATAGAGCCATCACCCGATAATATATACATGTCCTCTGGTTCCATTCTCTCCTTTTGAACACCTATCAAAGTACCAAGTCACAAACCCATAATTAAGCCATGCCAGAAGACGGTATACAGAATATAACAAAAGATGAGTCGTATCCACGTAGAATGTCTGCTGAGGTGAGTATTAGTATTCATAGTTTATGTAAAAATGAGAGTCAGAAACACAATCAGTCTCATACAGAGGCCTGTGTAAAATCAACAAGGAAACATTAGAAAAGCAGAGATATCTCAGATTAATAAAAAAAACAACTCACTGAGGCTTGAAAGCACATACCAAATAGCCAAAAAGTCATAAAAAGGAAAAAAATTTTGTGCTAGATTTACCACAGCCCACGTATAAAACATCCCAGAATAAATAAAAATAGTCATCGGTGCTTGAATAACTAATAACAAAAGCCAAAATGTATAGTAAAACAAACAAGTGACCTAGAACAACAACAATTAAGATATCAAACATCCAAGACTAATACAGAAGAAACACAGAGTTGAGCTTGAATAACATACACCAGAAGCAAAAAGAACCATCTCAAAAAGAAAAATAAAAATTTACATAGAATAACAACAACCGGTATAGTATACATTCCGTATTAATACACAGACTGATTTGAGCCTGAATATGAAATGCCCATAAGCCAAAAGAACCATGAGAAACAAACATTGAGCTAAAACAATAACAACTTGTAATATCAAACATCCCAAATTAATCATCAGAAAACACGCCCTTGAGCTTGCATAACAAAACCCAGAAAACAAAACAAAAATTATGGAGCTAAAAATAACTACAACCCAAGATCATACTTCCCAAATTAATCAACTTTGAGCTTCAATAACAAATACCGGAGCCATAAAATAAAGAAAAAATCAATAATTAAGCTTAAATAACAATATTCCAGATATCAAACACCCCAAATTAATGATAAAAAATTTTAAAAAAAAATACAACTTTGAGTTTCAAAATCAATCATCCTGAAGCCAAAGAAATAAAAACGATGAAAAGGACCAAAAAAAGACCCCACAAGATGATTGATTGAGAAATAGGTACCAGAAGGGGACATGAGGATGAGCTGCTGAGGCTTAGGGATACAGCTATCATGGACCTTCATGGTGATGCTGCCACCCGTCCCTGAGACCCATCCAAGGTTATAGAACTGGCGGCAAAGCTCAGATATCAAAGACCTTGTCTCCTTCACTGCTTTGCTTTCTAAATAAGCTTGTGATACGCTCCCCATCTTCAAGCCCCCGTTTACTGCCACTGTTGTTGCTACAGCCATTGCAAAAACAAAGGCTCTCCTTAATATATAGCTAGAAAAAGTAACTGAATAAGGAGAATCTTTAAATAAAAATAAAAATAAAGGGTAGTTCTGCTGGAGCTTTAAAATATGCCCTTTAAAGGGCCTTTCTTTTATTATCTTCAATCTGTGCTGAGAGATGGGACAGGACAATGCTCTGCTGTACATATTTTGTTTTGATTTGTCCGAGGTAAGAATGAATGTACCGTGGGTCAGAAGTGATTTTCTTACTGAATGAAGTGGTCAAGGCTAACTTGAACTCGGACTCAACAAATATTTATTAGGACTTAATCACAGCTTTGGGTACTAATGGCGGCCTTTGACTGAAGCCAATGTGGGGGATGTGATGAAGTGAAAGTGAGTTGCGATTTCAGCACGTTTTGGGGGAATGGGGATGTGGCTGCCGGTCAAATTAGTGGAATTTCTTCTGTTGGGAATTTGATTTAGAGTGTGATTAAAGAGGGGAAATTGTGTTTTGCAAGTGGCACGTTTCATGAGAATTTATTACCTTATTGCAGTCAAGAGGCTTGCCTTGCCTTGCTGTGGTGTGATTTAAAGTCCACTTACAAGAAATATATTTTACAATTAATGCTGTAATTAAGATGTTTTGAAATATTAAAAATCTGAAATGATTTTAGGATACTTATTAATGGAGGTGTTCGGATTTTTCCTTTTTATAATCAAACTTTAAATCTAGTCTCGTACGTCCAATCAATTATAAAAAAGAATAGGCATAATATTAGAAAACAAATTATTGTAATTAAGTTTAAGAAAAAATTGAATTAATTTTAGAGTTTTGGAAACCGAGTTAAAGATTTTTAAATTGATTTTAAGATTTTATGAATTAATTAAGGGTTTCTTGAAACGGGTTTTGGGTTTGTTGGATTTGTTTTATGGTTCATTGAATCGAGTCGAACTGATTTAAGAGTAATGAATCGATTTAGAGTTTTTTTGAATCGAATTGACCTGATTTTAGGTTATGTTGAATAGGATTGAATCGGTTTTAGCCTTTTTTTTTAAATTGGATCGATTTGATTTCAAGGTTTCATGAATTGGATCAAATTGATTTTAGAGTTTTATAAACTAATTAAGGGCTTCTTGAATCAAGTTTCGAGTTTATTGGATCGGTTTTATAGTTCATTAAATCAGGTCGAAATGATTTAAGGTTTATAAATCAATTTTATAGTATGTTTGGTTCACAGAATAGCTATGAATGAAATAAAATAACTATTACGTGAGAATAAAATGAGGTGAGAATAGAATAAAATAAGTATTACGTAGTTTGGTATGACGAATGGAATAAAACAGGAATAATTATTATGACTTATTACAGTATTTGGTTGATAACAATAACTTTGGAATAAGAAAGGAATAGAAAATAAAATGACAAAAATATCATTTATTATATATATATGATTATTTTATTTTATTTTATTTTTTAAATATTGATGTTTTATTTATAATCTAATAATTAACATTATAAAATACTAATATTTTATTTATAATTTAAATGTTATTATGATTGTTTATTTTTAAATTAATTTATTTTTAAACATTAATAATGTATAATTTATTTAAAATATTAAAAATTGATAGTTTAAATATTAATATTTTATTTATACTTTAATCATTAATATTAAATGTTATTATGATTATTTATTTTTATTTTTAAATATTAATAATTTATATTTTATTTATAATATTAATAATTTATCATTTAAATATTAATATTTTATTTATAATTTAAATTTTATTATGATTATTTATTTTTATTTAATTTTATCTTTTAAATATTAATAATTTATATTTTTTAAATATTAATAATTGATTATTTAAGT